>NW_027522758.1:0-80519 GCF_052094955.1 Ictidomys tridecemlineatus
CAGTCTCCAACCTCTGCTTTGTTTATCAGTTCTTCTGCACCCCAGTCTCCAACCTCTGCTTTCTGTATCAGTTCTTCTACATCTATATCTCCAACCTCTACTCTCTACAAAAGTCCTTCTGCACCCCTGTCTCCAACCTCTGCTCTCTGCAACATTTTTTCTACACTCAGATCTTCAAACTGTGCTATCTGTAACTGTCATTCTGCACCCCAGTCTACAACCTCTGCTCTCTGTAACGATATTTCTGTCCCTGAGTCTCCAATCTCTGCTCTCTGAAATGATCCTTCTGCACCTCAGTTTCCAAACTCTGCTCTCTGCAGCGATCCTTCTGCACCCCAGTCTCCAACATGTGGTCTTCGAAACTGTCCTTCTGACCCCAGTCTCCAACCTCTGCTCTCTGTAAAGATCCTTCTGCACCCCATTCTCTAACCTCTGCTCTCTGCAATAATCCTTCTGTACCTCAGTTTCCACCATCTGCTCGCTGCAACGATTCTTCTGTACCCCAGTCTCCAACATCTGCTCTCTGTAACAGTCCTTCTGCACCTCAGTCTCCAAACTCTGCTCTCTGTACTAAGCTTTCTGTACCTCAGTCTCCAACCTCTGCTCTCTATAACAGTCCTTCTGTACCTCAGTCACCAACATCTGCTCTCTGAAACAGGCCTTATGCACCCCAGTCTCCAAACTCTGCTCTCTGTATAAGTTCTTCTGCACCCCAGTCTCGAACCTCTGCTCTCTGTAAAAGTCCTTCTGCACCCGAGTCTCCAAACTCTGCTCTCTGTAACAATTCTTCTGCACCCCAGTCTCCAACATCTGCTCTCTGTGCAGTTCTTCTGCACCACAATCTCCAACCTCTGCTCTCTGTAACGGAACTTCTACAACCCAGTCTCAAACATCTGCTTTCTGCAACGATCTTTCTTCTACCCATTCTCATAACTCTGCTCTCTGTAATAGTCCTTTTGTATCACAGTCTCCAACCTCTTCTCTTTGTAATGGTCCTTCTGCTCACCAATTGCCAACCTCTGGTTTCTGTAACAGTCGATCTACATCACAGACTCCAAACTCTGCTCTCTGTAAAAGTCCTTCTGCGCCTCATTCTAAATCCACTGCTGTCTCCAACGATCCTTCTCCACCCCAGTCTTCAAACTGTGCTATCTGTAACAGTCCTTCTGCACCCCAGTCTCTAACCTCTGCTCTCTGTAACAGGCCTTCTGCATCCTAGTCTCCAAACTCTGCTCTCTGTAACAGTCCTTCTGCACCCCAGGATCCTACATCTGCTCTCAATAAAAGTCCTTCTGCACCTCAGTCTGAAAACTCTGCTCTCTGCAAAAATTCTTCTGCACCCGAATTTCCAAACTTTGCTCTCTGTAACAGTCCTTCTGAACCTCAGTCTCCAAAATGCTCTCTGTAAGATCCTTCTGCAACCCAGTCTCGAAATTGTGCTATCTGTAACAGTCCTTCTGCACCCCAGTCTTCAATGTCTGCTCTCTGTAACAGGCCTTCTGCACCCCAGTCTCCAACCTCTTCTCTATGCAAGGATCCTTATTTACCTCAGTCTCCAACCTCTGCTCTCTGCAACAGTCCTTCTGTACCACAGTCTCAAACCTCTGATTTCTGTATCAGTCTTTCTGCACAACAGTTTTCAATCTCTGCTGTCTGTAACAGTTATTCTGAAACTCTGTCTCCAACCTCTGCTCTCTGCAACCTAAATTCTGCACCCCATTCTCTAACCTCTTCTCTCTCCAACAGTCCTTCTGAACCAAAGTCTCCAACATCTGTTCTCTGCGACAGTTCTTCTTTACCCGAGTCTTTAAACTCTGCTGTCTATACCAGTCCTTCTGTACTGCAGTCTCCAATCTCTCCTCTCTGTAACCTTAATTCTGCACCCCAGTCTCCAACCTTTTCTTTCTGTATAAGTACTTCTGCACCCCAGTCTCCAACCTCTGATCTCTGTAACATTCTTACTGCACCTCAGTCTCCGACTTCTGCTCTATGCGAGAGTTCTTCTGCAGCCCAGTCTCCAACCTGTACTCTCTGCAACAGTTCTTCTACTCCACAGTCTGCAACATCTGCTCTCTCTAACAGTCCCCCTGTATTGAAGTCTCCAAACTTTGCTTTCAGTAACGGTCCTTTTACACACCAGACTCCCACTTCTGTTTTTGTATCAGTCCTTCTGCACCCTAGTTTCCAACCTCTACTCTCTGGAACAGTCATTCTGCTCCTCAGTCTCCATAATCTTCTCTCTGCAACAGTCGTTCTGCACCCAAGTCTCCAACACCTGCTGCCTGCAACAGTCGTTCTACACCCCAGTCTCCAACCTCTGCTCTCTGCAATGGTCCTTCTGCACCTCAGTCTGCAACGTCTACTGTCTGTAACATGCCGTCTGCACCTCAGTCTTCCAACTATGATCTCTGTAAGATCCTTCTGCAACCCAGTCTCCAAACTCTGCCCTCTTCGAGGATCCTTCTGCATCAAGTTTCCAAACCCTGCTTTGTCTAACAGTCCAGTTGCACCTCAGTCTCCAAACTCTGCTCTCTGTAAGATGCTTCTGAAACCCTGTCTCAAAACTCTGCTCTCTGTAACAGTCCTTCTGCACCTCAGTCTCCAACTTCTGATCTCTGCAAAAGTCCTTCTAAACCCCAGTCTCTAACCTGTGCTCTCTGCAACAGTCCTTCTGCACCAAGTCTACAACATCTGTTCTCTGCAAGAGTCCTTCTGCACCTCAGTCTGAAAACTCTGTTCTCTGCAACGATCCTTGTACACCCCAGTCTCCAAACTCTGCTTTCTGTAACAGTCTTTGTGCACGTCATTCTCCAACCTCTGCTATCTGAAACAGTCTTTCTGCACCCCCGTCACCAAACTCTGCTCTCTGTAAGATCCTTCTGCACCCAGGTTTCCAAACTCTGCTCTCTGTAACAGTCCTTCTGGTACCCAGTCTCCAACCTCTGCTCTCTGTAACAGTCCTTCTCTACTGCAGTCTCCAACCTGTGCTCTCTCTGACTTTCGTTCTGTACCGCAGTCTCCAAACTCTGCTCTCTGCAACGGTCCTTCTGCACCCCATTCTCCAACCTCTGTTGTCTGCAAGAGTACTTAAGCACCTCAGTATCCAACCTCTTCTCCCTGCCACAATTTTTTTGTACCCCAGTCTCCAACATCTGCTCTCTGAAAAAGTCCTTCTGCACCCGAGTCTCCAAACTCTGCTCTCTGCAACAGTCCTTTTGCACCTCAGTCTGACAACACTGCTTTCTGCAATGATCCTTTTGCACCCCAGTCTCCAAACTCTGCACTCTGAAACAGTCCTTCTGTACTTCAATCTCCAACCTCTGCTCTTTGTAACAGTCCTTCTGCACCTCAGTCTGAAAACGCTGTTCTCTGCAATGATCCTTCTGCACCCCAGTCTTCAAACTCTGCTCTCTGTAATACTCCTGTTGCACCTCAGTCTCGAAACTCTGCCCTCTGTAACAGTCTTTCTGCATCCCTTCTCCAAACTCTGTTCTCTGTAAAAGTCCTTCTGCACACCAGTCTCAAAACTCTGCTCTCTACAACGATCTTTCCCCACCCCAGTTTCCATCCTCTGCTCTCTGCAACAGTCCTTCTCCACACCAGTCACCAAACTCTGCTCTCTGTAACAGTCCTCCAGTAGTGCAGTATCCAAAACCTCCTCTCTGTAACGGTTCTTCTGCACCCCAGTCTCCAAACTCTTTTCTCTGTAACAGTCCTTCTAAACCTCAGTGTCCAAACTCTGCTCTCTGCAACAGTCCTTCTTCACCTCAGTCTGAAAACTCTGTTCTCTCTAACGATTTTTCTGCACCCCAGTGTCCAACCTCTGCTCTCTGTAACAGTCCTGCTGTACCTCAGTCTCCAACCTCTGCTCTCTGTAAGATCTTTTTGCACCAATATCTCCGAACCCTGCTTTCTGTAAGAGTCCTTCTGCACCCCAGTCTCCAAACTCTGCTCTCTGTAGCAGGCCTTTTGCATCTTATTCTCCAACCTCTGCTCTCTGTAGCAGTGCTTCTGAACCTCAGTCTACAAACTCTGCTCTCTGAAACAGTCCTTCTGGACCCCAGTCTCCAAACTCTGCTTACTGTATCAGTCCTTCTGAACACCAGTCTCCAACCTCTGCTATCTGAAAAAGTTCTTCTGCACCTCAGCCTCCAAATTCTATTCTCTGCAAAAGGCCTTCTGCACCCAAGTCTTTAAAACCTACTTGCTGCAACAGTCCTTCTTCACCCCAGTTTCCAACCTCTGCTATCTGCAACAGTTCTTCTGCATCCAAGTCTCTAACATCTGCTCTCTGCCACAGTCCTTCTGCACCAAATCTCCAACTTCTTCCTCTGTAACAGTCCTAGTGTAACCCAGTCTCAAACCTCTGCTCTCTGCAACAGTTGTTCTGCACCCCAATCTAAACCTGTGCTCTCAGCAACAGTCCTTATACACCCCTGCGTCCAGTCTCTTCTCTCTACAACAGTCCCTCTGCATTCCAGTCTCCAACATCTGCTCTATGTAACAATCCTTCTGCACCTCAGTCTCCAACCTCTGTTCTCTGCAACGGTCCTTCTGCACCTCAGTCTCCAAAAACTACTCCATGTAAAAGTACTTCTGAACACCTTCTCCATACTCTGCTCTCTGTAACATGCCTTCTGCACCCCAGTCTCCTAACTCTGTTCTCTATAAAAATCCTTCTGCTCCCCAGTCTCAAAATTTTGCTCTCTACAATGATCCTTCTGCACCCCAGTGTCCAACATCTGCTCCATGCAACAGTCCTTCTGCACCCCAGTCTTCAACATGTTCTCTCTGCAAAAGTCTTTCTGCACCTCAGTCTGGAAACTCTGTTCTCTACAAGGATCCTTCTGCACCCCAGTCTCCAACCTCTGCTCTCTGTAACAGTCCTGCTGCACCTCAGTCTCCAAACTCAGCTCTCTGCAACAATCCATCTGCACCTCAGTTTCGAAAGTCTACTCTCTGTAAGAGTGCTTCTGCACCCCAGTCTCAAAATTCTGCTATCTGCAACGATCCTTCTGCACACCAGTCTCCAACTTCTGCTCTCTGCAACAGTCCTTCTGCACCCCAGTCTCCAACCTCTGCTCTGTGCAACAGTCCTACTGCAGCCCAGGTTTAAACTTCTGTTCTCTGTAACAATTATTCTTCACCTCAGTTACCAAACTCTGATCTCTGCAATAGTCCTTCTTCACCACAGTCTCCAAACTCTGTTCTCTGTTTCAATCTTTCTGCACCCCAGTCTAAAAAACTCTTCTCTCTGCAAAAGTCGATCTGCACCCCAGTCTCTAAAATCTGCTCCCTACAACAGTTCTTCTGCATCTCAGTGTGAGAACTCTTCTCTCTGCAACGATCCTTGTGAACCCCAGTCTTCAAACTCTACTTTCGGTAAAAGTCTTTCTGAACCTCAGTCTCCAACCTCTGCTCTCTGTAAGATCCTTCTCCACCCCAGTTTCAAAACTCTGCTCTCTGTAATATATCTTCTGCTCCCCTGTCTCCAAGCTCTTCTCTCTGTAACTGTCTTTCTGCTCCGTAGTCTCCAACCTCTGCTCTCTGTAACACTCATACTTTACCACAGTCTCCAACCTCTGCTCTCTGTAACAGTCCTACTTTCCCGCAGTCTCCAAACTCTACTCTGTGTAAGGGTCCTTTGGAACCCCAGTCTCCATTCTCTGCTCTCTGTAACTATACTTCTGCACCCCAGTCTCCAACCTCTGCTCTCTGCAACGATTCTTTTGCAACCCATTCTCCAAACTAGGCTCTCTGCAAAAGTCATTCTGCACCCCAGTCTCTAACATCTGCTCTCTGCAACAGTCCTTCTGAAGCTCAGTCTGAAAACTCTGCTCTTTGCAATCATCTTTGTGCACCCCAGTCTCAAAAATCTGCTTTCTGTAATAGTATTTCTGCACCTCAGTCTCCAAAATCAGCTCTCTGTAACAGTGCTTCTGCACCCCAGCCTCCAACCTGTACTCTCTGTAAGATTCTTCTGCACCCCAGTTTCCAAATTTGCTCTCTGTATCATTCTTTCTGCTCCCCAGTCTCCAACCTCTGCTCTCTGTAACAGTCCTTCTGCTTTCCAGTCTCCAACCTCTGCTCTCTGTAACAGTCCTTCTGCTCCCCAGTCTCCAAATCTGCTCTCTGTAACATTCCTTCTGTACCGCAGTCCACAACCTCTGCTCTCTGTAACTTTTTTCACCACCACAGTCTCCAACCTCTCCTTTCTGTATCATATCTTCTGCACCACAGTTTCCAACCTCTTCTCTCTTCAACATTCCTTCTGCACCTCAGTCTCCAACCTCTGCTCTCTGCGACAGTTCTTTTTCACCCCAGTCTTTAAACTCTGCTCTCTGCAACAGTTCTTCTGCACCCCAGTCTCCAAGGTCTGCACTCTGAAATAGTCCTTATCCACACCAGTCTCCAAACTCTGCTCTCTTTAACAGTCTTCCTGTAGATCAATCTCCAAAATCTGCTCTCTGTAACGGTCCTTCTTCACCCAAGTCTCATACTTCTGCTTTCTGTAACAGTCCTTCTAAACCCCAGTCTCCAAACTCTGCGATCTGTAACAGTCATTGTGCACCCCAGTCTCCAAACTCTTCTCTCTATAACAATAATTCTGCACCCCAGTCTCAAACCTCTGCTCTCTGCAACGATCCTTTTGCACCCCATTCTCCAACCTCTGTTCTCTGCAAAAGTCCTTCGGCACCCCAGTCTCCAACATCTGTGCTCTGCAACAGTTCTTCTGAACCTTTGTCTGAAAACTCTGCTCTCTGCAACAATACTTGTGCACCCCAGTCTCCAAACTCTGCTTTCTGTAACAGTCCTTCTGCACCTCAGTCTCCAAAATCGGCTCTCTGTAACAGTGCTTTTGCACCGCAGCCTCCAACCTCTTCTCTCTGTAAGAGTCCTGCTGCTCCCCAGTCTCCAACCTCTGCTATCTGTAACAGTCTTTCTGCTCCCCAGTATCCAAACTCTGCTCTCTGTAACAGTCCTTCTGTACCACAGTCACCAACCTCTGCTCTCTGTAATGGTCCTCTGCACCACAGTCCTCAACCACTCCTTTCTGTATTATTCTTTCTGCACCACAGTTTCCAACCTCTGCTTTCTGCAACATTCCTTCTGAACCTCAGTCTCCAAACTCTGCTCTCTGTGACAGTTCTTCTGCACCCCATTCTCCAACCTCAGCTCTCTGCAAAAGTTCTTCTGCACCCCAGTCACCAAGGTCTGCACTCTGAAACAGTCCATCTCCACACCAGACTCCAAACTCTGTTGTCTGTCACAATCCTCCTGTAGTGCAGATTCCAAAATATGCTCTCTGTAATGGTCCTTCTACACCCGATGTCCAGCCTCTGCTCTCTGCAGCAGTCCCTCTGCAACCCAGTCTCCAACCTCCGCTCTCTGTAACAATTTTTCTGCACCTCAGTATCCAACCTCTGCTCTTTGCAATGGTCCTTCTGAACCGCATTCTCCAAACTCTACTCACTGTAAAAGTACTTCTGCACCCCTGCTCCAAACTCTGCTCTCCGTAACAGGCCTTCTGCACCCCAGTCTCCGATGTCTGTTCTCTTTAAAAATCCTTCTGCACCCCAGTCTCCAACCTCTGCTCTCTACAACGATCGTTCTGCACCCCTGTCTCAAACCTTTGCTCTCTACAACAGTCCTTCTGCACCCCAGTCTCCAACATGTGCTCTCTGCAAATTCCTTCTGCACCTCAGTCTGAAAACTCTTTTCTCTGCAACGATCCTTGTGCACCCTAGTCTCCAACCTCTGTTCTCTGTAAAAGTCCTTCTGCAACTTTGTCTACAAACACTGCTCTCTGTAAGATCCTTGTGCAACCTTGTCTAAGAACTCTGCGCTCTGTAACAGTTTTTCTGCACCCCAGTCTTCAACCTCTGCTCTCTAAACCAGGCCTTTTGCACCTCAATCTCTAAACTCTACTCTCTGCAACAGTCCTTCTGGACCTCAGTTGCCAAATTCTGACCTCTGTAAGATGCTTCTGCAGCCCTGTATCCAACCTCCGCTCTCTATAAGAGTCCTTTTGCACCCATGTCTCCTAACTCTGCTCTCTGTAACAAGACTTCCGCACTTCAGTCTCCAAACTCTGCTCTCTATAACAGTGCGTCTGCACCCTAGTTACCAACATCTGCTCTCTGCAACAGTCCTTCTCCTTCCCAGATTCCGAGATCTGCTCTACGTAACAGTCCTTCTGTACCGCAGTCTCCAACCTCTGCTCTTTGTAACGGTCCTTCTACACCCCAGTCTCCAACCTCTGCTTTCTGTGTCAGTCTGTCTGAACCCCAGTCTCAGACCTCTGTTCTCTGTATCTATCTTTCTGCACCTCAATCTTAAATCTGTTTTTTATGTAAGAGTCCTTCTGCACCTCAGTCTCCATCCTTTTCTCTCTGTAACGGTCCTTCTGCACCCCAATTTCCAAACTCTGCTTCCTGTAACAGTCCTTCTGCACCTGAGTCTCCAAACTCTGCTCTCTGTAACAGTCCTTTTACACCTCAGTCTCCAACCTCTGCTCTCTGTAACAGTCCTTCTGCACCCCAGTATCCAAACACTGCTCTCTGTAACAGTCCACCTGCACCTCAGTTTCCAACCTGTGCTCTCTGTAAAGCCTACAGCAACCAAGTCTTCAAACTCTGCTATTTGTAACAGTCCTTCTGCACCCAGTCTCCAATCTCTCCTTTCTGTAACAGGCCTTATGAATGCCAGTCTCCTAACTCTGCTCTCTGCAACGATATTTCTGCATCCCAGTCTCAAACAACTGCTCTCTGCAATGATCCTACTGCACCCCAGTCTCCAATCTCGGATTTCTGCAACAGTCGTTCTGCACCTCAGTCTCCAACTTATGCTCTCTGTAAGATTCTTCTGCACCCCTGTCTCCAAGCTCTGCTCCTTGCAACGATCCTTCTGCACCCCAGTCTCCAAACTCTTCTCGATGTAAAAGAACTTCTGCACCTCAGTCTTTAATCTCTGCTCTCTGCAACAGTCCTTCTGCACCCCAGTCTCCAAACACTGCTCTCTGCAACAGTCTTTCTGTACTGTAATCTCAAACTTCTTCTCCCTGTAATGGTCTTTCTGCACTGCAGACTCTAATCTCTGCTTTCTGTATCAGTTTTTCTGCACCTCAGTCTCCAACCTCTGCTCTCGGCAACAGTCCTTCTGCACCCCAGTCTCAAACCTCTGCTCTCTGAAACAGTGCTTCTGCACAACAGTTTCTAACCTCTGCTTTCTGCAACAGTCCTTCTGCACCCCAGTCTTAAAATTCTGTTCTCTGTAAAAATCCTCCTGTACCTCAGTCTCCAACCTCTGCTCTCTGCAACAGTCCTTCTTCACCGCAGTCTCCAACCTCTTCTCTCTGTAAGATCTTTCTGCACTCCAGATTCTAAACTCTGCTCTCTGTAACATTCCTTCTCCACCCCAGTTTTAAACTCTGCTTTCTGCAAGTGTCCTGCGGCACCCCAGTTTCCAAGCTCTGTCCTCTTCAACAGTCCTTCTGCTCCCCAGTCTCCAACATCTTCTCCTGTATCAGTTCTTCTGTACAGCAGTCTCCAAACTGTGCTCTCTGTAACATTCTTTCTTCACTCCAGTCTCTAACCTCTACTCTCTGTAACAGTTTTTCGATACCGCAGTCTCCAAACTCTGGTCTCTGTAACGGTCCTTCTGCACCCCAATTTCCAACCATTGCTTTCTGTAACAGTCCTTCTGCACTTCAGTCTCCAAACTCTGGTCTCTCTAACAGTTATTCTACACCTAAGTCTCGAACCTCTGCTCTCTCTAACAGTCCTTCGAAACCTCAGTCTGACACCTCTGCTCTCTGCACAATCCTTCTTCACCCCAATCTTCAACCACTTCTTTCTGTAACAGTCAAACTGCACCCCAGTCTCCAAACACTGCTCTCTGAAACACTTTTTTTATACCGCAGTCTGCAAACTCTGGTCTGTGAAACAGTCCTTCTGGACCCCAATTTCCAACCTCTGCTTTCAGTAACAGTCCTTCTGCACCTCAGTCTCCAAACTCTGCTCTCTGTAACAGTCTTTCTACACCTCAGACTCCAATATCTGCTCTCTGTAACAGTACTTCAGCACCTCAGTCTGACACCTTGCTCTCTGCACGATTCTTCTGAAACCCAATCTCAAACCGCTGCTCTCTAAAATGATCCTACTGCACTCCAATCTCCAAACTCTGATCTCTGCAACATTCCTCTGAACCTCAGTTTCCAAATTCTGCTCTCGGTAAGATCTTTCTACACCCCCGTACCCAAATTCTACTCTCTTTAAAAGTCCATCTGTATCCGAGTCTCCAACCTCTGCTCTCTGTACCAGGACTTTGGTATCTCAGTCTCCAACCTCTGCTCTCTGCAACAGTCCTTCTGCACCCCAGTCTCCAACCTCTGCTTTCTACAACAGTCCTTCTGCACCCGAGTATCCAAGCTCTCCTCTCTGTAACAGGCCTTCTGCACGCCAGTCTCCAAACTTTGCTCTCTGTATCAGGCCTTCTGCACCCCAGTCTCCAACCTCTGCTCTCTGCAATGATCCTTGTGAACACAAAACTCCATCCTCTGCTCTCTGCAATGATCCTACTGCACGCCAGTCTCCAACATCTGATCGCTGCAACACTCCTTCTGCACCTAAGTCTCCAAATTCTTCTCTCTGTAAGATCCTTCTGCACCCCTGTCTCAAAGGTCTGCTTATTGCAACGATCTTCCTGCACCCCAGTCTCCAACCTCTGCTCTATGTAAGTGGACTTCTGCACCTCAGTCTCCAACATCTACTCTCTGCAACAGTCCTTCTGCACCCAAGTCTCCAAACTCTGCTCTCTGCAACAGACCTTCTGTACTGCAGTCTCTAACTTCTGTTCTCTGTAATGGTCTTTCTGCACCCCAGAATCCAATCTCTGCTTTCTGCATCAGTCCTTCTGCACCACAGTCTCCAACATCTGCTCTCTCTAAGAGTCCTTCTGCACCTCTGTCTCCAACCTCTGCTCTCGTCAACAGACCTTCTGCACCCCAGTCTCCAACCTCTGCTGTCTGCAACAGTCCTTCTGAACCCCAGTCTCCCACCTCTGCTCTATGCAACAGACCTTCTGCACCCATTCTACAAACTCTTCTCTCTGTAACAATCCTTCTGCACCTCAGTCTCCAAACACCCTTCTCTGAAGTGTCCTACTGCATCTCAGTGTCCAACCGCTACTCTCTGTAACAGTCCTTCTGCACTTCAGTCTCCAAACTCTGCTCTCTGTAGGATCCTTCTAAAACCTAGTCTCTAAACTCTGCTCTCTGTAAGTCTTTCTTCACACCAGTGTTGATCCTCTGCTCTCTGCAACAGTCCTTCTGCACCCCAGTCTCCAAAAACTGCTCTCTGCAACAGTCCTTCTGCACCTCAGTCTAAAAACTCTGCTGTCTGCAACGAAACTTCTGCACCCCGTCTCCTACTTCTTCTGTCTGTAGCATCCTTCTGCACCTCAGTCTCCCAATTCTGATCTCTGTAAGATCCTTCTGCAACCCAGTCTTTAAACTCTGTACTCTGTAATCGTCCTTCTGCACAACAGTCTCCAACCTCTGCTCTGTGTAAGAGTCTTTCTGTACTGCAGTCTCCAACCTCTGCTCTCCGTAACGATCCGCTGCACCCCAGTCTCCAACCTCTGCTCTCTGCAATGATCCTACTGGACCCCAGTCTCCAACCTCTGATTTCTGCAACAGTTTTTCTGCACCTCAGTCTGAAAATTCTGCTCTCTGTACGATCCTTCTGCACCCCAGTCTCCAACGACTGCTCTCGGTATCAGTCCCCTGCACCTCAGTCTCCAAACTCTGCTCTCTGTAAGATCCTTCATCAACCCAGTCTCCAAGCAGGTCTCTCTGTAACAGACCATCTTACCCAAGTCTCCAAATTCTTCTCTCTGCAACGATTCTTCTCCACACCAGTCTCAAACCTCTGCTCTCTGCAACAGTCCTTTTGCACCACAGTCAACAACCTCTGCTCTCTGCAACAGTCCTTCTGCACCCCAGTCTCCAATCTCTGCTCTCTGTAACTTTTCTACTGACCCCAGTCTCTAACCTTTGCTCTCTGTAACCGTCCTTCTGCACCCCAGTCTCTAACCTCTTCTCTCTGTAATAGTCCTTCTGCACTTCAGTCTTCAACCTCTACTCTCTGCAACAGTCCTTCTGCACCCCATTCTCCAACCTCTGCTCTCTGCAACAGTCCATTGCACCCCATTCTTTAAATTCTGCTCTCAGCAACAGTCCTTCTAACTCCAGTCTCCAAATTCTGCTCTGTGCAACGATCCTTCTGGAACTCAGGCTTCAACGTGTGCTCTCTGCAACAGTCCTTCTGCACCACAATTTCCAACCTCTGCTCTCTGTATGATCATTCTGCACGCCAGTGTCGAAAATCTGCTGTCTCTAACATTCCTTCTCCACCCCAGTCTGTAACCTCTGCTTTTTTCGAAGGTCCTGCGGCACAACAGTCTCCAACTTCTGTCATCTGTAACAGTCCTTCTGCTCCCCAGTCTCCAAAATCTGCTCTCTGTAACAGTCCTTCTGTACCGAAGTCTCCAACCTCTGCTCTCTGTAACGGTCCTTCTGCAACCCAGTCTTTAACCTCTACTTTTTATATCAGTCCTTCTGAACCCCAGTCTCAAACCTCTGCACTCTGTATCTATCCTTCTGCACCCCAGTCTCAAACCTGTGCTTTCTGTAACCGTCTTTCTGCACCCCAGTCTCAAATCTCTGCTCTCTGCAACAGTCCTTCTGCACCACAGTCTTCAAACTCTGCTCTCTCTATGATTCTTCTGCATTCCAGTTTCCAAACTCTGATCTCTATAACATTCGTTTTCCAACCCAGTCTTTAACCTCTGCTTTCTGCAAGTGTCCTGCGGCACTCCAGTCTCCAACCTCTGTCCTCTGCAACAGTTTTTCTGAACTCCAGTCTCCAAACTCTGCTTTCTGTATCAGTCCTCCTGAAGCCCAGTCTCAAACCTCTGTTCTCTGTATCTATCCTTCTGCAACTCAGTCTCCAACCTGTTCTCTCTGTAACATTCCTTCTGCACCCCAGTCTCCAAACTCTTCTCTCTGTAACAGTTTTTCTATACTGAAGTCTCTAAATCCTGGTCTCAGTAACGGTCCTTCTTCACCCCAATTTCCAACCTCTACTTAGGGTAACAGTCCTTCTGCACCTCAGTCTCCAAACTCTGCTCTCTGTAACAGTCCTTCTGCAACTCAGTCTGAAACCTCTGCTATATGCACGATCCTTCTGCACCCCAGGCTTCAATAAATACTCTCAGCAACAGTCTTTCTGCACTCCAGTCTCCAACCTCTGCTCTCTGCAATTATCCTAATGCATCCCAGTCTCCAACCTCTGATCTCTGCAACAGTCCTTCTGCACCTCAGTCTCCAGCTTCTGCTCTCTGTAAGATTCTTCTGCACCTTGGTATCCAAATTCTGCTCTATCTAACAGTGCTTCTGCACCAGAGTCTTTAAACTCTGCTCTCTGTAGCAGGACTTCTGCACCTCATTCTCCATACTCTGCTCTCTGCAAGAGTCATTCTGCACCCCAGTTTTCAATCTCTGCTATCTACAACAGTTTTTCTGCACCCTAGTTACAAACATCTGCTCTCTGCAACAGACCTTTTGCACCCCAGTCTTCAACATCTACACTCTGCAACTGTAATTCTGAACCTCAGTCTGAAAACTCTGCTCCCTGTAACGACCCTTCTGCACCCAAGTCTCCAACCTCTGCTCTCTGTAACAGTCCTTCTGCACCTCAGTCTCCCAACTGTGCTCTCTGTTTGTTCCTTCTGCAACCCAGTCTTTAAACTCTGAACTCTGTAAAGTCCTTCTGCACAACAGTCTCCAACCTCTGCTCTCTGTAACAGGACTTCTGGAAACAGTCTCCAAACTCTGCTCTCTGTGATAGGCCTTCTGCAACCCAGTCTCCAACCTCTTCTCTCTGCAATGATTCTTCTCCACCCAAGTCTCCTACATCTACTCTCTGAAACAGTCCGTTTGCACCCCAGTCTCTGATCTCTGCTCTCTGTAAGATCCATCTGAACCCCAGTCTCCAACCTCTGCTCTCTGTAACAGTCCTTCAGCAACCCAGTCTCCAAAATCTGCTCTCAATAACAGTTCTTGTGCACCTCAGTCTCCAACCTCTGCATTCTGTAACAGTCATTCTGCACCCCAGTCTAAAACATCTGCTCTCTGCAACAGTCATTCTACACCCCAGTATCCAAACTCTGATATGTGCAACAGTCATTCTGCACCCCAGTCTCCAAACTCTGCTCTCTGCAACGATCTTTCTGCACCAAAGTCTCCAATATCTGCTCTCTGGAACAGTCCTTCTGCACCTCAGTCTGAAAACTCTGCTCACTGTAACATTCCTTATCCACCATAGTCTCCAACCTCTGTCCTCTGCAACAGTCATTCTGCTCTCCAGTCTCTGAGATCTGCTTTTTGTAACAGTCCTTCTGTACCAGAGTCTCCAACTTCTGCTCTTTGTAATGGCACTTCTACACCCCAGTCTCCAAACTCTTCTTTGTGTATCAGTCTGTCTGAACCCCAGTCTCCAACCTCTGTTCTCTGTATCTATCCTTTTGCACCTCAGTCTCAACCTGTGCTCTATGGAAGAGTCCTTCTGCACACCAGTCTCCTACCTCTGCTCTCGGTAACAGTCCTATACAGCAGTCTCCAAACTCTGCTCTCCTTAACGGACCTTCTGCACACCAATTTCCAAAATCTGCTTCCTGTAAAAGTCCTTCTGCACCTGAGTCTCCAAACTCTGCTCTCTGTAACAGTCCTTCTACACCTCAGTCTCCAACCTATGCTCCCTGTGACAGTCCTTCTGCACCTCAGTCTGAAAATTCGGCTTTCTGCACAATCCTTCTGCACCCCAGTCTCCAACCACTGCTCTCGGTAACATTCCCCCTGCACCTTAGTCTCCAATCTCTGCTCTCTGTAAGATCCTTCATCAACCCAGTCTCCAACCACTGATCTCAGTAACAGACCTTCTGCACCCAAGTCTCCAAATTCTTCTCTCTGCAACGATTCGCTCCACAAAAGTCTCAAAACTCCACTGTCTGCAACAGTCCGTCTTCACCCCAGTCTCCAACCTCTGCTCTCTGTAACTGTCCTTCTGCACTGCAGTCTCCAAACTCTGCTATCTGCAACGCTCCTTCTGGACCCCAGTCTCCAACGTCTGCTCTGTTCAAAAGTCCTTCTGCACCACAGTCTCCAACCTCTGCTTTTTGTAAGATTCTTCTGCACTCCAGATTCCATACTCTGCACTCTGTAACATTCCTTCTCCACCCCAGTCTCCAAACTCTGTCCTCAGCAACAGTTCTTCTGCTCCCCAGTCTCCGACATCTTGTCCTTCTGTACCGCAGTCTCAAACCTGTGCTCTTTGTAACGGACCTTCTACACCCCAGTCTCCAACCTCTGCTTTCTGTGTCACTCTGTCGGAACCGCAGTCAACAACCGCTGTTCTCTGTATCTATCCTTCTGCACCTAAGTCTCCAAACTCTGTTCTATGCAACGGTCCTTCTGCACCTCAGTCTCCAACCTCTACTCTCTGTAACAGTTCTTCTTCACTACAGTCTCCAACCTCTGCTCTCTGTAGCATCCTTCTAAAACCCAGTCTCCAAACTCTACTCTCTGTAACAATCCTTCTGCACACCAGTCTCCAACCTCTGCTGTCTGAAACGATCCTTCTTAACTCCAGTCTCCAATGTCTGCTCTCAGCAACAGTCTTTATGCACCCCAGTCTCTAATATCTGCACTCTGCAAGAGTCATTCTGCACTTCAGTGGGAAAACTCTGCTCTATGCAATGAACCTTCTGCACCTCAGTCTCCAAACTCTGCTCTCTGTATGATCCTTCTGCAACCCAGTCTTTAAACTCTGCACTCAGTAATCGTCCTTCTGCACAACAGTCTCCAACCTCTGCTCTGCAACAAGACTTATGCAACCCAGTCTCCAAACTCTGTTCTCTGTAACAGGCCTTCTGCACCCTAGTCTCCAAACACTTCTCTCTGCAAGGATTCTGCTTCACACCAGTCTCCAACCTCTGCTCTCTGCAATAGTCTTCTTGCACCACAGTCTCCAAAATCTGCTCTCTGTAAGATCCATCTGAACCCCAGTCTCCAACCTCTGCTCTCTGTAACAGTCCTTCTGCACCCCAGTCTCCAACCTCTGCTCTCTGTAACAGTTTTTCTGCACCTCATTCTTAAACCTCTGCTCTCTGCAACAGTCTTTCTGAACCGCACTCCCCAACCTCTGCTCTCTGCAACAGTCCACCTGCATCCCAGTCTCCAACATCTGCTCTCTGCAACAGTCCTTCTACACCCCAGTCTCCAACTCTGCTTTCTGCAACGATCTTTCTGAACCCCAGTCTCCAACGTCTGCTCTCTGCAAGAGTCCTTCTGGACAACAGTCTCCAAGCTCTGCTCTCTGTAACAAACCTTATGCACCACTGTCTGCAACCTCTGCTCTCTATAAGATTTTTCTGCAACCCAGTTTCAAACTCTGCTCTCTGTAACAGTTCTTCTGCCAACCGGTCTCCAACCTCTGCTCTCTGCAAGGATCCTTCTTCACCAAAGTCTCCAACCTCTGCTCTCTGCAACATTCCTTCTACACCCCAGTCTCCAATACCTGCTCTCTGCAACAGTCCTTTTGCACCTCACTCTGAAAAGTCTGTTCACTGCAAGAACCCTTCTGCACCACAGTCTCCTACTTCTGCTCTCTGTAACCGTCTGTACCTCATTCTCACAACTCTGCTCTTTGTAAGATCCTTCTAAAACCCAGTCTTCAAACTCTGCACTATGTAACAGTCCTTCTGCACAACAGTCTCCAAACTCTTCTCTCTGTAACATGACTTCTGCCACCCAGTCTCCAAACTCTGCTCTCTGTAACAGGCCTTCTGCACCCCAGTCTTCAACCTCTTGATTCTGCAACTATTCTTCTCCACCCCAGTCTCCAGAATATGCTCTCTGCAAAAGTCCTTTTGCACCCCAATTTCAAAACTCTGCTCTCTGTAAGATTCATCTGAACCCTAGGCTTCAAACTTTGCTCTCTGTAAAAGTCCTCTCCACGCCAGTCTCCAAACACTGCTCTCTGTAACAGTCCTTCTGCATCCCAATTTCCAAACTCTGCTTTTTTATAACAGTCCTTCTGCACCCCAGTCTCCAACCTCTACTCTCTGCAACAATCCTTAGGCACTCCAGTCTCCATCACCTGCTCTCTACAACAGTCCTTCTGCACCCAGTCTCTAACCTCTGCTCTCTGCAACAGCCCTTCTTCACCCCAGTCTCCAAACTCTGCTCTCTACAACGATACTTCCGCACCCTAGTCTCCAAACTCTACTCTCTGCAACAGTTCTTCTGCACCACAGTCTCCAACCTCTGTTCTCTGTGACAATCTATCTGAACCCAAGTCTCCAAACTCTGATTTCTGGATCAGTCCTTCTGCACCCCAGTCTCTAACCTCTGCCCTCTCCAATGATCCTTGTGCAACCCAGTCTCCATCCTCTGCTCTCTGTAACAGTCTTTCTGTACCACAGTCTTCAAACTCTGCATTTTGTAACCGTCCTTCTGCACCCCAGTCTTCAACCTGTTATCTTTGCAATGATTCTTCTGCACCTCAGTCTCCAACGTCTTCTCTCTTCAACAATCCTCATTCACCCCAGTCTCCAAACTCTGCTCTCTGTAAGATCCTTCTACACCTCAGTTTCCAAACTCTGCTCTCTGTAACATTCCTTCTCCACCCCAGTCTCCCACCTCTGCTCTTTTCAACGGTCCTCCTGCACCCCAGTCTCCAACCTCTATTCTCTGCGACAGTCCACATGAACCCAAGTCTCCAACCTCTGTTATCTGCAACAGTCGTTCTGCACCCCATTCTCCAACCTCTGCTCTCTGCAACAGTCCTTCTGCACCACAGTGTCCACCATCTGCTCTCTGCCACAGTCCTTCTGTACACTAGTCTGCTCTCTGTAACGGTCCTTATGCACCCCAGTTTCCAAAGTCTCCTTTCTGTATCAGTCCTTCATCACCCCAGTCTCATAACTCTACTCTCTGAAACATTCCTTCTGCACATCAGTCTCCAAACTCTGCTTTCTGCAACAGTCCTTCTTCATTCAAGTCCCCAACCTCTGCTCTCTGCAACAGTCCTTTTACACCCCAGTCTCCAACATCTGCTCTCTGCAACAGTAATTCTACACCTCTGACTCTAAACACTACTGTCTGCAACTGTCCTTCTGCAACTCAGTCTCCAACCCCTGCTCTCTGTAAGAGTCTTTCTGCACTCTAGCCTCCAATATCTCCTCACTGCAACCGTCCTTCTGCAACCCAGTCTTTAACGTCTGCACTCTCAACAGACCTTCTGCACCTCAGTCTGAAAACTCTGCTCTCTGCAAGTATCCTTCTGCACCCCAGTCTCCAACCTCTGCTCTCTGTAACAGTCCTAATGCACCTCAGTCTCCAAACTCTGCTCTATATAAGATCCTTCTGCAACCCAGTATCCAAACTCTGCTCTCTGTAACAGTCCACCTGCTCCCCAGTCTCCAAACTCTGCTCTCTGTAACAGGCCTCCTGCACCCCAGTCTACAAACTCAGCTCTATGTAACAGGCCTTCAGCACCCCAGTATCCCACCTATACTCTCTGCAACGATCCTTCTACACCCCAGTCTCCAACATCTGAACTCTGCAACAGTTCTTCTGCACCGCAGTCTCCAACCTCTGCTCTCTTGAAGATTCTTCTGCACCCAGTTATCAACCTCTGCTCTCTGAAACAGTCCTTCTGTACCCGAATCTCCAAACTCTGCTCTCTGTAACAATGCTTCTGCTCATCAGTCTCCAACCTCTGCTCTCTGCAACGGTCTTCCTACACCTCAGTCTCCAACCTCTGTTTTCTGCAAAAGTCCTTGTGCACCCCAGTGTGCAACCTCTGCTCTCTGTAAAAGTCCTTCTGTACCACAGTCTCCAACTGCTGCTCTCTGTAACGGTCCTCTGCACTGCAGTCTCAAAACTCTGCTTTCTATAACAGTCCTTCTTCACCCCAGTCTCAAAACTTTGCTCTCTGTAACAATCCTTCTTAACCTCATCTCCAACCCCTTCTCTCTGCAACAGTCCTTTTGCACCTCTGCTTCAACCTCTTCTCTCTACAACAGTCCTTTTTCACCCAAGTCTCCAAACACTGCTTTCTATAATAGTCCTTCTGCACCCCAGTCTCCAATCTCTGCTCTCTGTAAGATCCATGTGCACCCCAGTCTCAAACCTCTGCTCTCTGTAACAATTTTTCAGCACCTCAGTCTCCAACCTCTTCTCTCTGTAGAAATCCTTCTTCACGTCAGTCTCCAACCGCTGTTCTCAGCAACGGTCCTTCTGCACCTAAGTCTCCAAACTCCGTTCTCTGCAACAGTTTTTCCACACCCCAGTCTCAAACCTCTGCATTCTGCAACAGTCCTTCTGCACCCCAGTCTCCAACCTCTGCTCTCTGTAACAATCCTTCTGCACCTCAGTCTCCAACCTCTGCTCTCTGCAACAGTCCTTCTGCACCCCTGTCTCCAAACTCTGTTGTCTCCAACAGTTCTTCTTCGCCTCAGTTTTCTGCACCTCAATCTCCAACCCCTACTTTTTGCAAAAGTCATTCTGCACCCCAGTCTCCAACCTACTCTCTACAACAGTCCTTCTGCACCCAAGTCTCAAACATCAGATCTCTGCAAGAGTCCTTCTCAACCCCAGTCTCCAATCTCTGCTCTCTGTAACAGTTCCTCTGTACTGCAATTTCCAAACTCTTCTCTCTGTAACTGTCTTCTGAACCCCAGTCTCCAAACACTGCTTTTTCAATCAGTCCTTCTGCACTCAAGTATCCAACCTCTGCTCTCTGTAACAGGCCATCTTCACCTAAGTTTCTGAATTCTGCTCTCTGCAAAGGTCCTTTGGCACCTTAATCCCCATCCTCTGCTCGCTGCTACAGTTTTTTTACACCCAAGTCTCAAACCTCTGCACTCTGCAACAGTCCTTCTGCACCTCAGTCTCCAACATCTGCTCTCTGCAATGGTCTTTTTGCACCTCAGTATTCAACATCTATCTCTGTAGCAGTCCTTCTGCACCTCAGTCTCCATCTTCTGCTCTCTGTAACAGGCCTTCTGCACACAAGTCTCTGAACTCTGCTCTTTTTAACAGTCCTTCTGCACCCCAATCTCCAACCTCTGCTCTCTGGAGCAGTCCTTCTGCACCTCAGTCTTTAAACTCTGCTCTCTGTAAGATCCTTATGCACCCCAGTCTTCTAACTCTGCTCTCAGTATCAGTCCTGCACCTTAGTCTCCAAACATGCTCTCTGTAACAGTTTTTCTGCACCTCAGTCTTCAACAACTGCTATCTGAAACAGTCTTTCTGCACCCCAGTCTTCAATCTCTGCTTTTTAGAACAGTCCTTCTATACCCCAGTCTCCATAATCTACTCTCTGCAACGATACTTCTTCACCCCAGTCTCCAACGTCTACTCTCTGCAACAATCCTTCTGCACCCCAGTCTCCAAATTTTTCTCTCTGTAAGATCCTTGTGCACCCCAGTTTCAAACTCTGTTCTCTGTAACATTCCTTCTGCACCCCAGTCTCCAAAGTTTGCTCTCGGCAATGGTCCCTCTGCACCCCACTCTCCAACCTTGTTCTCTACAACAGTTCTTCTGTACGGCAGTCTTTAAACTCTGTTCTCTGTAAGGGTCCTTCTGCACCCCAGTCTCCAACCTCTGCTTTCTGTATCAGTCTTTCTGCACCACAGTCTCCAAACTCTGCTCTCTGTAACAGTCCTTCTGCACCTCACTATGCTACATCTGCTCTCTGCAACAGTCCTTCTGCACCCCAGTCTTCAACCTCTGCTCTCGGCAACAGTCCATCACCCCAGTTTTTAAAATCTGCTCTCTGCAACAGTACTTTTCCACCGAAGTCACCAACCTCTGCTCTCTGTAACAGTCCTTCTGCACCTCAGACTCAAACCTCTGCTCTCTGCAACAGTACTTCTGCGCCCCAATCTCGAACCTCTTCTCTCTGCAACAGTCTTTCTGCACCTCAGTGTCCAAACTCTGCTCTCTGTAAGATTTTTCTGAAACCCAGTCTCCAACATATGTTTTCTGCAATGGTCCTTCAGAACCAGAGTCTCCAACCTCTTTCCTCTACAACATTTATTGTGCACCCCAGTCTCCAAACTCTGCTCTCTGTAACAGTCCTTCTGTACCGCAGTCTCAAACCTCTGTTCTCTGTAAGGGTCTTTCTGCACCCCATCTCCAACCTCTGCTTTCTGTATCAGTCTTTCTGCAACCCAGTCTACAAACTCTGCTTTCTGTATCCGTCTTTCTGCACGCCAGGCTTCATCCTCTGCTCTCTGTAACAGTCCTTCTGCATGCCAATCTCCAACCTCTGCTCTCTGTAACAGTCCTTCTGCACGCCAGTCTCCAACCTCTGCTCTCTGCAACAGTCCTTCTGCACCCCAGTCTCCAAACACTGCAGTCTGCAACAGTCTTTCTGCACCCCAGTCTCCAACCTCTTCTCTCTGTAACAGTCCTTCTGCACATCAGTCTCCAACCTCTGTTCTCTGTAAGAGGCCTTCTGCACCCCAGTCTACAACCTCTCCTCTCTGTAACAGGCCTTCTGCATTCAAGTCTCTAAACTCTGCTCTCTTTAACAGTCCTTCTGCACACCAGTCTCAAACATCTGCCCTCAGTATCAGTCCTGCACCTCAGTCTCCAAACAGTGCTCTCTGTAACAGTTTTTCTGAACATCAGTCTTCAACAACTGCTCTTTGCAAGAGTCCTTCTGCACCACAGTCTCCAACCTCTGCTCTCTAGAACAGTCCTTCTATACCCCAGTCTCCATAATCTACTCTCTGCAATGGTCCTTTTGCACCCCAGTTTCTAACGTCTGCTCTCTGCAAATTTTTTTCTACACTCCAGTCTCGAAACTTTCCTCTCTGTAAGTTCCTTCTGCAACCCAGTTTCCAAACGCTTCTCTCTGTAAGATTCCTTCTGCACCCCAGTCTCCAACCTGTTCTCTAAAACAGTTCTTCTGTACCGCAGTCTTCAACCTCTGTTCTCCGGAAGAGTCTTTTTGAACCCCAGTCTCCAACCTCTGCTTTCTATATCAGTCTTTCTTCACCACAGTCTCCAAACTCTTCTCTCTGTAACAGTCCTTCTGCACCTCACTCTGCAACCTCTTCTCTCTGCAGCAGTCCTTCTGCAACCCAGTCTTCAACCTCTTCTCTCTGCAACAGTCCTTCCTCACCGCAGTCTCCAAAATATGTTCTATGTAACAGTCCTTTTCCACCGCAGTCTCAAACCTCTGCTCTCTGTTACAGTACTTCTATACTGCAGTCTCCAACCTCTGCTCTCTGTAATGGTCATTCTGCACCCCAGTCTCCAAACTCTCCTTTCTTTATCATTCCTTCTGCACCTCGGTCTCGAACCTCTGCTCTCTGTAACAGTCCTTCTGCACCTCAGACACCAACCTCTTCTCTCTGCAACAGTCCTTCTGTACCACAGTCTCCAACCTCTTTTCTCTGTAAGAGTACTTCGGAAGCCCAGTCTCCAACCTCTGCTTTCTGTATCAGTTTTTCTGCCCCACATTCTCCAAACTCTTCTCTCTGTAACAGTCCTTCTATCCCTCAGTCTGCAAACTCTGCTCTCTGCAATAGTCCTTCTTCACAGCAGTCTGCAATCTCTGCTCTCTGCAACTGTCCTTCTGCAACCCAGTCTCCAACATCTGCTCTCTGCAACAGTCCTTCTCTACCTCAGTCTCCAACCTCTGCTCTCTGCAACAGTCTTTTTGCACCCAGGTCACCAATGTCTGCTTTCTGTATCAGTCCTTCTGCACCCCAGTCTCCAACGTCTGCTCTCTGTAACAGTCCTTCTGCACCTCAGTCTCTAACCTCTACTCTCTGCATCAGTTCTTCTAAACCCCAGTTTCCAACCTCTGCTCTCGGCAACAGTCCTACTGGACGCCATTCTCAGACTGCTACTCTCTGCAACAGTCCTTGTACATCCCAGTCTTTCACATCTGCTCTCTGTAACAGTCCTTCTGCACCTCAGTCTGAAAACTCTGCTCTCGGCAACGATCCTTCTTCACCTCAGTCTCCAAATTCTGCTCTCTGCAACAGTCCTTCTGCACCCCAGTCTCCAACCTCTTTTCTAAGCAAAAGTCTTTTTACACCCCAGGCTCCAAACTTTGATCTCTGTAACAGTCCTTCTTTACTGCAGTCTCCAAACTCTGCCGACGGTAATGGTCCTTCTGCACCAGAGACTCCAAACTCTACTTTCGATATCAGTTATTCTGCACCCAAGTCTCCAGCCTCTGCTCTCTGTAACAGTACTTCTTCACCTGAGTCTCTAACCTCTGCTCTCTGCAACAGTCCTTCTGCACCCCAGTCTCCAATCTCTTCTCTCTGAATCAGTCCTTCTACACCCCAGTCTCCAAACTCTGCTCTCTGCAATGATCCTTCTGCACCCCAGACTTCAACCTCTGCTCTCTGCTACAGTCCTTTTCACCCCAGTCTCCAAACTGTGCTCTCTGCAACTGTCCTGCTGCACCCCAGTCTCCAACCTCTGCTCTCTGTAGCGATCCTTCTGCACCTCAGTCTTCAATCTCTGCTCTCTGCATCGATCTTTCTTCACCACAGTCTCCAAACTCTGCTCTCTGCAACACTCCTCCACCCCAGT
The DNA here is from genome assembly GCF_052094955.1 of Ictidomys tridecemlineatus. Classification (NCBI taxonomy): domain Eukaryota; kingdom Metazoa; phylum Chordata; class Mammalia; order Rodentia; family Sciuridae; genus Ictidomys; species Ictidomys tridecemlineatus. Next base: position 23,690 of record NW_027522758.1, read on the forward strand.
CTCCAAGCTCTGCTCTCTGTAACTGTCCTTCTGAACATCAGTGTCCAAACTCTGCTCTCTTTAAAAATTCATCTTCACATACGTCTTCAAACTCTTTTCCATGTAAAAGACCTTTTACACCCCAGTCTTCAAACTCTGCTTTCTGTAACAGTTCTTCTGAACCCCAATCTCCAAACTCTGTACTCTGTAAAACTCCTTCTGCACCCCAGTCTCCATAATCTGCTCTCTGTAAAAATCCTTTTGCACCCCAGTCTCAAACCTCTCCTCTCTGTAAAAGTCCTACTCCACCTCAGTCTCGAATTTCTGCAATCTGTAAAGGTCCTTCTGCATTTCAGTCTCCAACCTCTGCTCTCTGTAACAGTCCTTCTGCACCCCAGTCTCCAACATCCGTTCTCTGCAACGATCCTTCTTCTCCCCAGGTTCCATCCTCTGCTCTCTGCTACGGTTTGTCTGCACCCCAGTTTCCAACCTCTGCTCTTTGTAACAGTCCTTCTGCACCTCAGTCTCCAAACTCTGCTCTCTGCAACAGTCCTTCGGCACCCCAGTCTCCAACCTTTGCTCCAGGTTACAGTTCTACTGCACCCCAATCTCCAAAATCTGCTCTCTGTAACACTCCTTCTTCTCCCCAGTCTCCACACTCTGATCTCTGTAACAATCCTTCTGGACCTAAGTCTCCAAGCTTTGCTCACTACAACAGTCCTTCTGCTCGTAAGTCTCCAATCTCTATGCTCTACAAAAGTCCTTCTGCACCTTCATCTCCAAACTCTGTTCTCTGTAAGATCCTTCTGAAACCCATTCGTCAAACTCTGCTCTGTGTAACAGTCCTTCTAAACCCCAGTCTCCAAACTCTGCTCTCTGTAACAGGCCTTCTGCACCACAGTCTTCAACCTCTGCTCTCTGTAACAGGCCTTCTGCACCCCAGTCCTCAACCTGTGCTCTCTGCAATGATTTTTCTGTACCCCAGTCTCCAAACTCTGCTCTCTGTAACAGTCCTTCTGTACCCCATGATCCAATGTAAGCTCTCTACTACAGTCTTTCTGCACATCAGTCTGAAAATTCTGTACTCTAAAACAATCCTTCTGGACCCCAGTTTTCAACCTTTGCTCTCTGAAACACCCTTTGAATCTCAGTCTCCAGCATGCTCTCTGTAAGATTTTTCTGCAGCCCTGTCTCGAAACTGTGCTATCTGTAACAGTGCTTCTGCACCCCAGTCTCCAAATTCTGCTCTCTGTAACAGGCCTTCTGCACAAAGTCTCCATCCTCTTCTCTCTGAAACGATCATTCTTCACCTCAATCTCCAACCTCTGTTTTCTGCAAAGTTTCTTCTGAACCTCAGTCTACAAACTTTGTTCTCTGCATCAGTCCTTCTGCACCCAAGTCTTCAACCTCTGCTCTCTGTAACAGTCCTTCTGTACTGGAGTCGCCAACATCTTCTCTTTGTAATGGTCCTTTTGCACCCCAGTCTCCAACGTCTGCTTTCTGAATCAGTTCTTCTGCACCCCAGTCTCCAAACTCTGCTCTCTGTAACAGTTCTTCACACTTCAGTCTCCAACTTCTGCTCTCTGTCACGGTCCTTATTCACCCCAGTCTTCAACTTCTGCTCTCTGGAACATTTATTTTGCACCCCAGTCTCCATCTGTGCTCTCTGTAAATGTCCTTCGGCACCTCTGTCTCCAAACTCTTTTTTCTGCATTACTCCTTCTGCACCCTAGTCTCCAAACTCAGCTCTCTCTAACAGTCATTGTGTACTGCAGTCTCCAAACTCTGCTTTGTGTAACAGTCCTTCTGCACCCCAGTCTCCACACTCTGCTTTCTGTATCAGTTCCTCTGCACCACAGTCTCCAACCTATTCTCTCTGTAACAGTCCTTCTGCACCTGAGTTACCAACCTCTTCTCTCTGCAAAAGACCTTCTGCACCCCAGTCTAAAACCTCTGCTCTCTGCAAACGTCTTTCTACACCCCATTCTCAAATCTCTACTATCTGCAAAAAACTTTCTGCACCCCAATCTCCAACGTCTGCTTTATGCAACAGTTATTCTGCACCACAGTCTCCAAACTCTCCTCTCTGTAAAAGTCCTTCTGTACCGCAGTCTCCAAAATCTACTCTCTGCAACATTTCTTCTTAACCCCAGTCTCCAACCTGTGCTCTCTGTAACTGTCCTTCTTCACACCAGTCTCCAACCTCTGCTCTCTGTAGCGATCCTTCTGCACCTCAGTCTTCAACCTCAGCTCTCTGCAACGATCCTTCGGCACCTCAGTCTCAAACCTCTGTTCTCTGCAATGATCCTTCTACACACCAGTCTCCAAGCTCTGCTCTCTGTAACAGTCCTTATGAACATCAGTGTCAAGACTCTGCTCTCTGTAACAATCTTTCTGCATCTCAGGCTCCAACCTCTGCTCTCTTTAAGAGTTCTTCTGGACATCAATCTACAAACTCTGCTCTCTGTAACAGGCCTAATGCACCGCAGTCTCCAACCTCTTCTCTTTGCAATGAACCATCTGCACCTCAGTCTCCAACCACTGCTCCCTGCAACAGTCTTTCTGCACCCCAGTCTTTAAACTCTGCTCTCTGCAACACTCCTTCTGCACCCCAGTATCGAACCTCTGCTCTCTGTAAGATCCTTCTTAATCCCAGTCTCCAAACTTTGCTCTCTATAACCGTCCCTCTGCTCCTCAGTCTCCAGCCTCTGCTCTCTGTTACAGTCCTTCTGCACCCCAGTATCTAAACTCTGTTCTCTGCAACAGTACTTCTGCACCCCAGGCTCCAAACTCTGCTCTCTATAACAGTTCTTCTGTACCACAGTCTCCAAATTCTGATGTCTGTAACGGTCATTCTGCACCACAGTCTCCAAACTCTACTTTCAATATCAGTTATTCTGCACCCCAGTCTCCAACCTCTGCTCTCTGTAACAGTCCTTCTGCACCTCAGTCTCTAACCTCTGCTCTCTGCAACAGTTCTTCTGCACCCCAGTCGCCAACATCTTCTCTCTGCCACAGTCCTTCTAAACCCCAGTCTCCAACCTCTTCTCTCTGAAAGGATCCATCTGCATCCCAGTCTCCAACATCTGCTCTTTGCTAAGGCTCTCCGGAACAGTCCTTTTGCACCTCAGTTTCAAAACTCTGCTCTCAGTAACGATTCTTCTGCACCTCAGTCTCCAAACTCTACTCTCTGTAACACTCTTTCTGCACCCGTCTCAAACCTCTTCGGTCTGCAACGATTTTTCTGCACCCCAGTCTCCAAACTCTGCTCTCTCTAACAGTCCTTCTGCACCTCAGTATCGAACGTCTTCTCTCTGTAACAGACCTTCTGCACCTCAGTCTTCAACCTCTGCTTACTGGAAAAGTACTTCTACACCCCATTCTCTAACCTCTGTTCTCTGCAACATTCCTTTTAAACCACAGTCTTTAACATCTGCTCTCTCTAGCGGTCCTTCTGCACCCCAGTCTCCAACCTCTGCTCTCTGTATCAGTACATCTGCACCTCAGTCTCCAAACTCTGCTCTCTACAAAAGTCCTTTTGCACCCCAGTTTCCAACCTCTGCTCTCTGCAACATTTATTCTGCACCCCAGTCTTCTACTTGTGCTCTCTGTATCTGTCCTGTTTCACCCCAGTCTCCAATCTCTGCTCTCTCTAGCGATCTTTCTGCACCTCAGTCTTCAAACTCCGATCTCTTCAAGGATCTTTTTTCACCACAGTCTCCAACCTCTGCTCTCTGCAACAGTCCTTCTGCACCCCAATTTCCAACCTCTGCTCTCTGTAACAGGCCTTCTGCACCCCACTCTCCAACCTGTGCTCTCTCTAACGATTCTTCTGCACCCCAGTCTCCAAACTCTGCTCTATGTAACAGTCCTCTGCACCCGAGAATCCAACATCTGTTCTCTGCTACATTCCTTCTGAACCTCAGTCTGAAAACTCTGCTCTCTGCAACAATCCTTCTGCACCCCAGTTTCAAACCTTTGCTCTCTGTAACAGACCTTCTGAACCTCAGTCTCCAAAATGCTCTCTGTAAGATCCTTCTGAAACCCAGTCTCGAAACATTGCTATCTGTAACAGTTATTCTGGACACCAATCTCCAAACTCTGCTCTCTGAAAGAATGTTTCTGCCCCCCAGTCTCCAACCTATCCTCTCTGTAACAGTTTTTCTGCATCTCAGTCTCCAACCTCTGCTCATTGTAATGATGCTTCAGCACCCCAGTCTTCAACATCTGCTCCCTGTAACAGTAATTCTGCACCCCAGTCTCCAACATCTGCTCTCTGAAACGGTCCTTCTGCACCCCAGTCTCCAAACTCTGTTCTCTAACAGTCCTTCTGCACCTCAGACTCCAACCTCTTCTCCCTGTATCAGTCCTTCTTACCCTCAGTCGGAAACCTCTGATCTCTGCAACGATCCTTCTGCACCCCAGTCTCCAAACTGTGCTATCTGTAACAATCCTTCTGCACAGAAGTCTCCAACCTGTTCTCTCTTACAAGTCTTCTGCACCCCAGTCTCCAAAATCTGCTCTCTGTAACACTTCTTCTGCACCCCAGTCTCCAATCTCTGCTTACTGTATTAGTCCACCTGCACCACAATTTCCAACCTCTGGTCTCTGTAATAGTCTTTCTGAATCTCAGTCTACAAACTCTGCTCTCTGTAACAGTCCTTCTGCATCCCGGTCTCCAACATCTGCTCTCTGCAACAGTCCTTCTGCACCAAATTTCCAACCTCTGCCTCTGTAACCCAGTCTCCAAACTCTGCTCTCTGCAACAGTCCTTCTGCACCACAATCTTTAACCTGTGCTCTCCGCAATGGTCCTTCTGCACCTCAGTCTCCACAAACTACTCTCTGTAAATGTACTTTTAAATCCCTTCTCATAACTCTGCTCTCCGTAATAGGCCTTCTGCACCCCAGTTCCAACCTCTGTTCTCTATAGCAATCCTTCTTCACCCCAGTCTCAAAATTTTGCTATCTACAATGATTCTTCTGAACCCCAGTCCGCAAACTCTGCTCTTTGCAACAGTCTTTCTGCACCCCAGTCTCCAACATGTGCTCTCTGCAAAAGTCCTTCTGCACCTCAGTCTTAAAACTCTGTTCTCTACAACGATCCTTCTGCACCCCAGTCTCCAACCTCTGCTCTCTGTAACAGTCCTGCTGCACAACGGTCTACAACTCTGCTCTCTGTAAGACCCTTGTGCAACCTTGTTTCAAAACTCAGCTCTCTATAGGAGTTCTACTGCACCCCAGTCTCCAACCTCTGCTCTCTGCAATTATCCTTCTGCACCTCAGTCTCGAAACTCTACTCTCTGTAACAGTCCTTCTGCACGCCAGTCTCAAACCTCTGCTGTTTGCAACGATCTTTCTGTAAACCTGTTTCCAACGTCTGCTCTCTGCAACAGTTCTTCTGCATCCCAGTCTCAAACCTCTGCTCTCTGCAACTATCCCTGTGCACCCCAGTATCCAATATCTGCTCTATGAAACAGTCCTTCTGAACCTCAGTCTGAAAAGGCTGTTTTCTGCAATGATCCTTCTTCACCCCAGTCTCCAAACTCTGCTCTCTGTAATACTCCTGTTGCACCTCAGTCTCGAAACTCTGCTCTCTGTAAGATCTTTCAGCAACCTTGTCTCCAAACTCTGCTCTATGTAACAGTCCTTCTGCACCCCAATCTCCAACCTCTGCTCTTTGCAAGAGTCCTTCTAAAACACAGTCTCCAAACTTTGCTTTCTGCAACAGTCCTTCTGCACCCCAGTCTCCAACTTCTGTTTTCTTTAACAATCCTTCTTCACCTCAGTTACCAAACTCTGATCTCTGAAATGGTCCTTCTGCACCAAAGTCTCCAACCTCTGCTCTCTGTAACAATCCCTCTGCACCCCAGTCTAAAAACGTTGCTCTCTACAAAAGTCCTTTTGCACCCCAGTTTCCAACCTCTGCTCTCTGCAAAAGTTTTACTGCACCCCAGTCTCAAACATCTGCTCCCTGCAACAGTCTTTCTGCACCTCTGTCTGACAACTCTGCTCTCTGCAACGATCATTTGCACCCAGGTTTTCAAACTCTACTTTATGTAACAGTTGTTCGGCACCTCTGGCAGCAACCTCTTCTTTCTGTAAATTCGTCTGCACCCCAGTTTCCAAACTTTGCTCTCTGTAATATTCCTTCTGCTCCCCAGTCTCCAAACTCTGCTCTCTTAAACAGTCCTTCTGCTCCACAGTCTCCAACCTCTGCTCTCTGTAACAGTCCTGCTGTCCCGCAGTCTCCAACCTCTTCTCTCTGTAATGGTTCTTCTTCACCCCAGTCTCCAAACTCTGATTTCTGTAACAATCCTTCTTCACCCAAGTCTCCAACCTCTGCTGTCTTCAACGATCCTTTTGCACCCTAGTCTCCAACCTCTTCTCTCTGCAAAATCCTTCTGTACCCCAGTCTCCAACATCTGCTCTCAACAACAGTCCTTCTGAACCTAAGTCTGAAAACTCTACTCTCTACAACGATCCTTGTGCACCCCACTCTCCCAACTCTGCTTTTTGTAACAGTCCTACTACACCTCAGTCTCCACAATCTACTCTCTGTAACAGTGCTTCTGAACCCCAGCCTCCAACCTCTGATCTCTGTAAGATCCTTCTGAACCCAAGTTACCAAATCTGCTCTCTGTAACATTTCTTATCCTCCCCAGACTTCAACCTCTTCTCTCTGTAACAGTCCTTCTGCTCCCCAGTCTCCAACCTCTGCTCTCTGTAACAGTCCATCTGCTCCCCAGTCTCCAAACTCTGCTCTCTGTAACAGTCCTTCTGTACCTCAGTCTCCAAACTCTGCTCTCTGTAACAGTCCTTCTGTACCTCAGTCTCCAACCTCTGCTCTCTGTAACGGTCGTTCTGCTCCCCAGTCTTCAAAATCTCCTTTCTGTATCATTCCTTCTGCACCACAGTTTCCAACCTCTGCTCCCTGCAACATTTTTTCTGCACCTCAGTATCCATCCTCTGCTCTCTGCGACAGTTCTTCTGCACCCAGTCTCCAACCTCTGCTCTCTGCAGCAGTTCATCTGCACCCCAGTATTCAAGGTCTGCACTCTGAAACAGTCCTTCTCCACACCAGTCTCCAACCTCTGCTCTCTGTAGCAGTCCTCGTGTAGTGCAGTCTCCAAAATCTTCACTCTGTAAGGGTTCTTCTGCTCCCCAGTCTTCAACCTCTGCTTTCTGTATCAGTCCTTCTGCACCAAAGTCTCAAACCTCTGTATCTGCAACAATCCTTCTACACCGCAGTCTCCAAACTCTGCTTTGTGTATCAGTCGTTGTGAAACCCAGTCTCCAAACTCTGCTCTCTGTAACAGTCCTTCTGCACCTCAGTCTCCAAGCTCTGTTCTCTGTAACAGTCCTGCTGTACCACAGTCTCTAAGCTCTGCTCTCGGTTAGATCCTTCTGCAACCCTGTCTCCAAACTCTGCTGTCTGTAATAGTCCTTCTGCACCCCAGTCTCCAACCTCTGCTCTCTGTAACAGGCCTTTTGCACCCCATTCTCCAACCTCTGCTCTCTGCAACAGTTCTTCTGCACCCGAGTCTCCAAACTCTGCTTTCTGTATCAGTCCATCTGCACCTGAATTTCCAACCTCTGCTCTCTGTAACAGTACTTCTACATCTCAGTCTACAAACTCTGCTCTCTGCAGCAGTCCTTCTGCAACCCAGTCTCCAACATCTGCTCTCCGCAAAAGTCCTTCTGCACCAAAGTCTACAACCTCTGCCTCTGTAACAATCCTACTGCAACACAGTCTTCAAACTGTACTCTCTGCAACAGTCCTTCTTTACCCAAATCTCAAACCTGTGCTCTCTGCAACAGTCCTGCTACACCCCACGTCTAGCCTCTGCTCTCTGCAGCAGTCCCTCTGAGACAAAGTCTCCAACGTCTGCTCTCTGTAACATCCTTCTGCAGCTCAGTCTCCAACCTCTGCTCTCTGCAATGGTCATTCTGCACCTCCGGCTCTACTCTCTGTAAAAGTACTTCTGCACCCCTTCTCCAAACTCTGCTCTCCATAACAGGCCTTCTGCACCCCAGTCTCTGACCTCTGCTCTCTTTACCAGTTCTTCAGCACCCCAGTCTCCAAACTCTGCTCTCTTTAACAGTCTTTCTGCTCCAACATTGCTCTCTGCAAAGTCCTTCTCTACTCCAGTCTTTAACCTCTGCTCTCTGCAACAGTCTTTCTGCACCCCAGTCTCCAATATCTGCACTCTGAAATATTCCTTCTCAACCCCAGTCTCCAAACTCTGCTCTCTGTAACAGGCCTCCTGTACTGCGGTCTTTAAAGTTTGCTCTCTATAATTTTCCTTCTTCACCACAGTCTCCAACCTCTTCTTTCTATCAGTCCTTCTGCACCCCAGTCTCAAACCAGTGATCTCTGTAACAGTCCTTTTGCATCTCAGTCTCCAAACTCTGCTCTATGCGACATTTCTTCTGCACCCAAGTCTCCAAACTCTGTTCCCTTAAACAGTCCTTCTACACCACAGTCTCCAACCTCTGCTATCTGCAACAGTTTTTCTGCACTCCAGTCTCCAAAATCTGCTCTCTGTAACAATCCTTGTGAACCTCAGTCTCCAACCTCTACTCTGTAACATTCTTTCTTCACCTCAGTCTCCAAACTCTGCTCTGTGAAAGATCTTTAGGCAACCAGTCTCCAAACTCTTCCCTCTGTAACAGTCCTTCTGCACCCTTTCTCCAAACCTTTCTCTCTGTAACAAGCATTCTGCACCCCAGTCTCAAACCTGTGCTCTCTACAATGATCCTTTTTCACCCCAGTCTCCAACGTCTGCTCTCTGTAACAGTCCTTCTGTACCCAAGTCTCCAAACTCTGCTCTCTGTAAGATCCTTCTGCACCCCTGTATTTAACCTCTGCTCTCTGAAACTGCCTTTCTGAATACAAGACTCCAAACTCTGCTCTCTGTAACAGGACTTCCGCACTTCAGTCTCCAACCTCTGCTCTCTGCAACAGTCCTTCTGCACCCCAGTCTCCAACCTCTGCTTTCTACAATAGTCCTTCTGGACTCTAGTTACCAACATCTGCTCTCTGCAACAGTCTTTCTGCACGCCACTCTCCAACATCTGTTCTCTGCAACAGTCCTTCTGCACCTCAGTCTGAAAACTCTGTTCTCTGCAACGATCAATCTGATCCCCAGTCTCCAACCTTTTCTCTCTATAACAGTCCTGCTGTACCACAGTCTCCAAAATCTTCTCTCTGTAAGATCCTTCTGAAACCCTGTCTTCAAACTCTGCTGTTTGTAACAGTCCTTCTGCACCCCAGTCTCCAACCTCTGCTCTGTGTAACAGGACTTTTGCACTCCATTCTCCAACCTCTGCTGTCTGCAATAGTCTTTCTGCACCGAAGTCTCCAAACTCTGCTTTCTGTATCAGTCCATCTGCACCCGAATCTCCAACCTCTGATCTCTGTAACAGTCCTTCTGCACCTCAGTCTACAAATTCTGCTCTCTACAACAGTCCTTCTGCAACCCAGTCTCCAATATCTGCTCTCTGCAACAGTCCTTCTGCACCAAAGTCTCCAAACTCTGCCTCTGTAACAGTCCTACTGAAAGGCATTCTCGAAACTCTACTCTCTGCAACAGTGCTTCTGCACACAAATCCCAATCCTGTACTCTCCGCAACAGTTCTTCTACACCCCATGTCCAGCCTCTGCTTTCTGCAGCAGTCCCTCTGCAACCCAGTCTCCAACCTCCGCTTTCAATAATGATCCTTCTGCACCTCATTCTCCAAACTCTACTCTCTGTAAAAGTACTTCTGAACCCCTTCTCCAAACTCTGGTCTCCGTAACAGGCCTTCTACACCCCATTCTCCGACATCTTTTCTCTATAACAATCCTTCCGCACCCCAGTCTCCAACCTCTGCTCCCTACAACCATCCTTCTGCACCCCAGTCTCCAACTTCTGCTCTCTGCAACAGTCCTTCTGCACCCCAGTCTCCAACATGTGCTCTCTGCAATAGTCTTTCTGCACCTCAGTCTGAAAACTCTGTTCTCTATAACGATCCTTCTGCACCCTAGTCTCCAACCTCTGCTCTCTGTAACAGTCCTGCTCCACCTTGGCCTACAGTCTCTGCTCTATGTAAGATCCTTGAGCAACCTTGTCTAAAAACTCTGCTCTCTATAACAGTTTTCTGCATCCCAATCTCCAAACTCGGCTCTCCGTAACAGTCCTTTTGCACCTCAGTTTCAAAACTCTGCTCTCAGTAACGATTCTTCTGCACCTCAGTCTCCAAACTCTACTCTGTGTAACACTCTTTCTGCACCCGTCTCAAACCTCTTCGGTCTGCAACGATTTTTCTGCACCCCAGTCTCCAAACTCTTCTCTCTCTAACAGTCCTTCTGCACCTCAGTATCCAACGTCTTCTCTCTGTAACAGACCTTGAGCACCTAAGTCTTCAACCTCTGCTTACTGGAAAAGTACTTCTACACCCCATTCTCTAACCTCTGTTCTCTGCAACAGTCCTTTTAAACCAAAGTCTTTAACATCTGCTCTCTCTAGCGGTCCTTCTGCACCCAAGTCTCCAACCTCTGCTCTCTGTAACATTCCTTCTGCACCTCAGTCTCCAACCTCTGCTCTTTCCGAGAGTTCTTCTGCACCCCAGTCTCCCAACTCTGTGATCTGCAACAGTCCTTCTGCACCCCAGTCTCCAACATCTGTTCTCTGTAACAACACTCTACACCTCAGTCTCCAACCTCTACTCTCTGAAACAGTCGTTCTGCACCTCAGTCTCAAACCTCTGCTCTGTGTAAGATCTTTCTGTAACCCAGTCTCCAAACTCTTCTCTCTGTAACAGGCCTTTTGCAACCCAGTCTCCAACCTCTGTTCTCTGTAACAGTCCTTCTGCATTCCAGTCTCAAACCTCTGCTCTCTACAACGATCTTTCTTCACACCAGTCTCTAACTTCTACTCTCTGCAACAGTCTTTCTGCACCCGTGTCTCCAAAAACTTCTCTCTGCAACAGTCCTTCTGCACCTCAGTCTTACATCTCTGCTCTCTTCATGATCCTTCTGCACCCCAGTCTCCAAACACTGCTCTTTGTAACAGTCCACCGGCACCTCAGTCTCCAACCTCTGCTCTCTGTAAGATCCTTCAGCAACCCAGTCTCCAAACTCTGATCTCTAAAACTGTCTTCTGCACCACAGTCTCCAACCTTTTCTCTCTGTAACAGGTTTACTGCACGCCAGTCTCCAAACTCTTCTCTCTGTAGCAGGCCTTCTACACCCCAGTCTCCAATATCTGCTCTCGGCAATGATCCTTTTGCACCCAAGTCTCCAAACTCTGCTCTCTGCAGTGATCCTACTGCACCTCAGTCTCAATCCTCTAATCTCTGCAACTGTCCTTCTGCACCTCAGTCTCCAAATTTTGCTCTCTGTAAGATTCTTCTGCACCCCTGTATCCAACCTCTGCTCTCTGTAACAGTCTTTCTGCATCCGAGTCTCCAAACTCTGCTCTCTGAAACAGTCTTTCTGTGCCCCAGTCTCCAACATCTGCTTTCTAAAACAGTTCTTCTGCACCTCAGTCTCAAAACCCTGCTCTCCTCAACGACCCTTCTGGACCCTAGTCTCTAACCTCTGCTCCCTGTAACAGTCCTTCAGCACCTCAGTCTCCCAACTCTGCTCTCTGTAAGATTCTTCTGCAACCCAGTCTTTAAACTCTGCACTCTGTAACAGTCCTTCTGCACAACAGTCTTCAACCTCTGCTCTCTGTAACAGACATTCTGCACCTCTATCTCTAACCTCTTCTCTCTGCAACGATTCTTCTCCACCCCAGTCTCCAACATCTGATCTTGCAACACTCCTTTTGAACCCCAGTCTCCAAACTCTGCTCTCGGTAAGATCCATCTGAACCCCAGTCTCCAAACTCTATTCTCTGTAACAGTCCTTCTGCACCCCAGTCTCAAAACTCTGCTCTCTCTAACAGTCCTTCTGCACCTCAGTCTCCAAACTCTGCTCTGTGTAACAGTCCTTCTGCACTCCAGTTTCTAAAATCTGCTCTCTTGTACGATCCTTCTGGAACCCAGTCTCCAATGTTTGCTCTTTGCAACAGTCTTTCTACACCACAGTCTCCAACCTCTGCTCTCTTTAAAATCTTACTGCACTCCAGTTTCCAAACTCTGCTTTGTGTAACATTCCTTCTCCACCCCAGTCTCCAAACTCTGTCCTCTGCAAAGTTTTTCTGCTCCCCAGACTCAGAGATCTGCTCTCTGTAACAGTCCTTCTGTACCACAGTCTCCAACCTCTGCTCTTTGTAAGAATCCTTCTACACCCCAGTCTCCATCTCTGCTTTGTGTATCAGTCTGTCTGAACCAAAGTCTCCGAACTTTGTTCTCTGTATCTATCCTTCTGCACCTCAGTCTCCAACCTCTGCTCCCGTTAACAGACCTATACTGCAGTCTCCAAACTGCTCTCTGTCGTGGTCCTTCTGCAGCCCAATTTCGAAACTCTGCTTTCTGTAACAGTCCTTCTGCACCTGAGTCTCTAAACTCTCCTCTCTGTAACAGTCCTTCTACACCTCAGTCTTCAACCTCTGCTCTCTGTAACAGTCCAACTAAACCTCAGTCTCCAACCTCTGCTCTCTGTAAGATCCTTCAGCAACCCAGTCTCCAAACACTGCTGTGTATAACAGTCCTTCTGCAACCCAGTCTCCATCCTCTCCTCTCTGTAACTGGTTTTCTGCACACCAGTCTCCAAACTCTGTTCTCTGCAATGATCCTACTGCACCCCAGTCTCCAAACTCTGATCTCTACAATATTCCTTCTGCACAATACTCTCCAAATTTTGCTCTCTGTATGAACCTTCTGCACCCCTTTCTTATAGCTCTGCTCTATGTAACAGGATTTCTGCACCTCAGTCTCCAATCTCTGCTCTTTGCAACAGTCCTTCTGCACCACAGTCTCCAAATTCTGCTCTCTGTAAGAACCTTCTGCACTTCTGTTTCCACATTTTTCTCTCTGTAACATTCCTTCTTCACACCAGTATTTAACCTCTGCGTTTTGCAAGTGTTCTGCGGAACCCCAGTCTCCAAACTCTGTCCTCTGCAACAGTCCTTCTGCTCCCCAGTCTCCAACATCTGCTCTCTGTAACGGTCCTTCTTAACCCCAGTCTCAAACCTCTGCTCTCTGTATCTATCCATCAGCACCTCAGTCTCCAACCTGTGTTCTCTGTAACATTCTTTCTGCACCCCAGTCTCCAAACTCTGCTCTCTATAACACTTTTTCTATACCGCAGTCTCCAAACTCTGGTCTCTGTAACAATCCTTCTGCACCCCAATCTTCAAACTCTACTTTCTGTAACAGTTCTTCTGCACCTCAGTCTCCAAACTCTGCTCTCAGAAAAAGTCCTTCTACACCTCAGTCTCCAATCTCTGCTCTCTGTAACAGTCCTTCTGCACCTCAGTCTGACACCTCTGCTCTCTGCACGATCCTTCTGCACCCCAGTCTCCAAACACTGTTCTCTGTAACAGTCCACCTGTACCTCAGTCTCCAAACTCTTCTCTCTGTAACAGGCCTTCTCCAAGCCAGTCTACAAACTCTTCTCTCTGTAGCAGGCCTTCTGCACCCCAGTCTCAAAAATCTGCTCTCTGCAACGATTCTTCTGCACCTCAGTCTCGAACATCAGCTCTCTGCAATGATCGAACTACACCCCACTCTCCAACCTCTGATCTCTGCACAGTCCTTCTACACCTCAGTCTCAAAATTATGATCTCTGTAAGATTCTTCTGCACCCCTGTATCCAACCTTTGCTCTCTGTAACAGTCCTTCTGCAACTCAGTCTTCTACCTGTGCTCTCTCTAACAGTCCTTCTGCACATCAGTCTCCTAATTCTGCTCTCTGTAAAATCCTTTTGAAATCAAGTCTTTAAACTCTGCACTCTGTAAGAGTCCTTCTGCACAACAGTCTCCAAGCTTTTCTCTCTGCAACGATTCTTCTCCACCCCAGTCTCCAACTTCTCCTCTCTGAAACAGTCCTGTCGCACAACAGTCTCCAAACATTTCTCTGTAACAGTCCTTCTTTACCCCAATCTCAAAACTCTGCTCTCTGCAACGATCTTTCTTGACCCCTTCTCCAACCCAGTCTCAAACCTCTGTCCTCTGCAACAGTCCTTCTGATCCCCAGTGTCGAATATCTGCTCTAAGTAACAGTCCTTCTGTACTGCAGTCTCCAACCTCTGCTCTTCGTAACGGTCCTTCTACACCCCAGTATCCAACCTCTGCTTTCTATATCAGTCTGTCTGAACCCCAGTCTCCAACGTCTGTTCTCTGTATCTATCCTTCTGCACTTCAGTCTCCAACCTATGCTATATGTAAGAGTCCTTCTGCACCCCAGTCTTTAACATCTGCTCTGGATAACAGTCCTATACCACAGTCTTCAACATCTGCTCTCTGTAATTATCCTTCTGCACCCTAATTTCAAAACTCTGCTTCCTGTAACAGTCCTTCTGCACCCCAGTCCCCAAACTCTGCTTTCTGTATCAGTCTTCCTGAATGCCAGTCTCCAACCTCTTTTCTCTGTATCTATCCTTCTGCACCTCAGTCTCCAACCTCTTCTCTATGCAACAGTCCTTCTATACTGCAGTCTTCAACCCTGCTCTCTCTAAGAGTCTTTCTGCACCTCAGTATCCAACCGCTGCTCTCTGCAACAGTCCTTCTGCACCCCAGTCTCCAAACTCTGCTCTCTGAAACAGTCCTTCTGCACCCCAGTCTCCAACGTCTTCTCTCTGCAACAGTCCTTCTGCACACCAGTCTGCAAACTCTGCTCTCTGTAACAATCCTTCTGCCCCTCAGTCTCCAAACTCTGCTCTATCGAACAAATCTTCTGCACGTCAGTCTCCAACCTCTGCTCTCCGCAACAGTCCTTCTGCACTCCAGTCTCCAAACTCTGCTCTCTTCAACAGTCCTTCTGCACCAAAGTATCCAAACTCTGCTCTCTGTATGATCCTTCTGCACTCCAGCATCCAAACTCTGCTCTCTGTAACATTCCTTCTGCACCAAAGTATCCAACCTCTGCTTTCTGTAAGATCCTTCTGCACTTCAGCATCCAAACTCTGCTCTCTGTAACATTCCTTCTCCACGCCATTCTTTAACCTCTGCTTTCTGCAAATGTCCTGCAACACCCCAGTCTCCAACCTCTGTCCTCTGCAACAGTCCTTCTGCTTCCCATTCTCCAACCTCTGCTCTCTGCAACAGTCCTTCTGCACCCCAGTCTCCAAACTCTGCTCTCTATAACAATCCTTCTACATCTCAGACTCCAAACTCTGTTCTCTGCAACTGTCCGTCTGAACCTCAGTCTCCAACCTCCACTCTCTGTAACAGTCCTTCTGCACTTCACTCTCCAGCCTCTGCTCTCTGCAACAGTTCTTCTGCACCCCAGTCTCCAACCTCTGTTCTCTGTAACAGTCTTTCTGCATCCCAGTCTCCAAACTCTGCTTTCGGTATCAGTTCTTTTAACCCCAGTCTCAAACCTCTGCTCTCTGTATCTATCCTTCTTCACCTCAGTCTTAAACCTCTGCTATCTGTTACAATTTTTCTATACCGCAGTCTCCAAACTCTGGTCTTTCTTACTGTCCCTTTTCACCCCAATTTCCAACCACTTCTTTCTGTAACAGTTCTTCTGCACCTCAGTCTCCAAACTCTACTCTCTGTAACAGTCCTTCTACACCTCAGTCTCCAAACTCTGCTCTTTGTAACAGTCCATCTGCACTTCAGTCTGACACCTCTGCTCTCTGCACGATCTTTCTGCACCCGGGTCTCCAAACAGTGCTCTCTGTAACAGTCCACCTGCACCTCAGTTTCCAACCACTGCTCTCTGTAAGATCTTTAATAAACTCGGTCTCCAAACTCTGCTCTCTATAACAGTCCTTCTGCACCCAAGTCTCAAACCTCTCCTCTCTGTAAAAAGCCTTCTGCATGAGAGTCTCAAAACTCTGCTCTCTGTAGCAGGCCTTCTGCACCCCAGTCTCCAACCTCTGTTCTCTGCAAAGAAACTTCTGCACCCAAGTCTCCAATTTCTGCTCTCTTCAATGATCCTACTGCACCCCAGTCTCTAAACTCTTATCTCTGCAAGAGTCCTTCTGCAACTCTGTGTCCAACTTCTGCTCTCTGTAAGATTCTTCTGCACCCCTGTCTCCATGCTCTGCTTATTTCAACGATCCTTTTGCACCCAAGTGTCCAACCTCTTTTCTATGTAACAGGATTTTGCTTCTCAGTCCCCAAACTCTGCTCTCTGCAACAGTCCTTCTCCACCCAAGTCTCCAACTTCTGCTCTCTCTAAGAGTCCTTCTCCAGCCAAGTCTCCAACTTCTGCTCTCTCTAAGAGTCCTTCTGCACCTCAGTCTCCAACCTCTGCTCTCTTCCACCTTTTTTCTGCAGCCCAGTCTCCATCCTCTTTTTTCTACAACAGTCCTTCTGCACCCCAGTCTCCAACGTCTGCTCTCTGCAACAGTCCTTCTGCACCCCATTCTCCAAACTCTGCTCTCTATAACAATCCTTCTGCACCCCAGTCTCCGAGCACTGCTCTCTGTAACAGTCCACCTGTACCTCAGTCTCTAAACTCTGCTCTCTGTAATATCCTTCAGGTACTCAGTCTCAAAACTCTGCTCTCTATAACAGTCCTTCTACACCCCAGTCTCCAACCTCTCCTCTCTGTAACAGGCCTTCTGCACGCCAGTCTCAAAACTCTCCTCTCTGTAGCAGGCCTTCTGCAACCCAGTCTTAAACCTCTGCTCTCTGCAACAATCTTTCTGCAACCCATTCTCCAAACTCTGTTCTCTGCAACGGTCCTTCTGCACCTCAGTCTCCAACCTCTATTCTCTGTAACGGTCCTTCTGCACTTCACTCTCCAACCTCTGCTCTCTGTAGGATCCTTCTAACACCCAGTCTCAAACCTCTGCTCTCTGTATCTATTATTCTGCACCTAAGTCTCCAACCTCTGCTCTCTGTTACAATTGTTCTATTCCGCAGTCTCCAAACTCTGGTCTCTGTTACGGTCCTTCTGCACCCCAGTCTCCAACCTCTCCTCTCTGTAACAGGCCTTCTGCACGAGAGTCTCAAAACTTTGCTCTCTGTAGCAGGCCTTCTGCACCCCAGTCTCCAACCTCTGTTCTCTGCAAAGAAAATTCTGCACCCAAGTCTCCAATTTCTGCTCTCTGCAATGATCCAACTGCACCCCAGTCTCTAAACTCTTATCTCTGCAAGAGTCCTTCTGCAACTCTGTGTCCAACTTCTGCTCTCTGTAAGATTCTTCTGCACCCCTGTCTCCATGCTCTGCTTATTTCAACGATCCTTTTGCACCCAAGTGTCCAACCTCTCCTCTATGTAACAGGATTTTGCTTCTCAGTCCCCAAACTCTGCTCTCTGCAACAGTCCTTCTCCACCCATGTCTCCAACTTCTGCTCTCTCTAAGAGTCCTTCTCCAGCCAAGTCTCCAACTTCTGCTCTCTCTAAGAGTCCTTCTGCACCTCAGTCTCCAACTTCTGCTCTCTTCCACCTTTTTTCTGCAGCCCAGTATCCATACTCTTTTTTCTACAACAGTCCTTCTGCACGCCAGTCTCCAACGTCTGCTCTCTGCAACAGTCCTTCTGCACCCCATTCTCCAAACTCTGCTCTCTATAACAATCCTTCTGCACCTCAGTCTCCAAACTCTGCTCTCTGTAACAGTCCAGCTGCACCTCAGTCTGAAAACTCTGCTCTCTACACGATCCTTCTGCACCCCAGTCTCCAAGCACTGCTCTCTGTAACAGTCCACCTGTACCTCAGTCTCTAAACTCTGCTCTCTGTAATATCCTTCAGGTACTCAGTCTCAAAACTCTGCTCTCTATAACAGTCCTTCTGCACCCCAGTCTCCAACCTCTCCTCTCTGTAACAGGCCTTCTGCACGCCAGTCTCAAAACTCTCCTCTCTGTAGCAGGCCTTCTGCAACCCAGTCTTAAACCTCTGCTCTCTGCAACAATCTTTCTGCACCCCATTCTCCAAACTCTGTTCTCTGCAGCGGTCCTTCTGCACCTCAGTCTCCAACCTCTATTCTCTGTAACAGTCCTTCTGCACTTCACTCTCCAACCTCTGCTCTCTGTAGGATCCTTCTAAAACCCAGTCTCAAACCTCTGCTCTCTGTATCTATTATTCTGCACCTAAGTCTCCAACCTCTGCTCTCTGTTACAATTGTTCTATTCCGCAGTCTCCAAATTCTGGTCTCTGTTACGGTCCTTCTGCACCCCAATTTCCAACCACTTTTTTTTTGTAACAGTCCTTCTGCACCTCAGTCTCCAAACTCTGCTCTTTGTAACAGCCTTTCTACACCTCAGTATCCAACCTCTGCTCTCTGTAACAGTCCTTCTGCACCTCAGTCTGACACCTTTGCTCTCTGCACGATTCTTCTGCACCCCAGTCTCCAAACACTGTTCTCTGTATCAGTCCTTCTGAACACCAGTCTCAAAACTCTGCTCTCTTTATCTATCCTTCTGAACCTCAGTCTCCAACCTGTGCTCTCTGTAGCATTCCTTCTACACCCCAGTCTCCAACCACTGCTCTCTGTAACAGTTTTTCTATACCGCAGTCACCAAACTGTGGTCTTTGTAACGGTCCTTCTGCACCCCAATTGTCAACCTCTGCTTTCTGTAACAGTCCTTCTGCACCTCAGTCTCCAAACTCTGCTCTTTTTAACAGTACTTCAACACCTCTGTCTCCAACCTCTGCTCTCTGTAACAGTCGTTCTGCACCTCAGTCTGACACCTCTCTTTTCTGCATGGTACTTCTGCACCTCAGTATCCAACCACTGCTCTCTGTAACAGTCCACCTGCACCTCAGTCTCCAACCTCTTCTCTCCTTAAGATCGTTCAGCAACCCAGTCTCTAAACTCTGCTCTTTATAACAGTCCTTCTGCACCCCAGTCTCCAACCGATCCTCTCTGTAACAGGCCTTCTGGAAGCCAGTCTTCCAACTCTGTTCTCTGTAGCAGGCATTCTGCACCCTAGTCTCCAAACTCTGCTCTCTATAACAGTCCTTCTGCACCCCAGTCTCCAACCTCTCCTTTCTGTAACAGGCTTTCTGGACGCCAGTCTTCCAACTCTGCTCTCTGTAGAAGTCCTTCTGCACCCCAGTCTCCATAATCTGGTCTCTTCAACGATCCTTTTGCACTTTAGTCTCCAACCTCTGATCTCTGCAACAGTCCATCTGCACCTCAATCTCCAAATTCTGCTCTCTATAAGATGCTTCTGCACCCCTGTATCCAACCTCTGCTCTCTGTGACAGTCCATCTGCACACGAGTCTCCAACATCTGCTCTCTGCAACAGTCATTCTGCACCTCAGTCTTAAAACTCTAATCTCTGCAACGACCCTTCTGCACCCCAGTCTCCTACCTCGGCTCTCTGTCACAGTCCTTCTGCACCTCAGTCTCCCAACTCTGCCCTCTGCAAGATTATTCTGCAACCCAGTCTTTAAACTCTGCACTTTGTACCTGTCCTTCTGCACAACAGTCTCCAACTTCTGCTCTGTAACAGGACTTCTGCAACCCAGTCTCAAAACTCTGCTCTCTGTAACAGGCTTTCTGCACCCCAGCCTAAAACCTCTTCTCTCGGCAACGATTTTTGTCCACCCGAGTCTCCAACATCTGCTGTCTGCAACAGTCGTTTTGAACTCCAGTCTCGAAACTCTGCTCTTTGTAAGATCCATCTGAACCCCAGTCTCCAAACTATGCTCTCTGTAACAGTCCTTCTACACCCAAATCTCCAAGCTCTGCTCTCTGTAACAGTCCTTCTGCACCTCAGTCTCCAACCTCTTCTCTCTGTAACAGTCCTTCTGCACCCCAGTCTCTAAAATATGCTCTCTGCAACATTCCTTCTGCACCCCAGTCTTCAAAATCTGCTCTCTGCAACACTACTTCTGCACCCCAGTCTCCAAACTCCGCTCTCTTCAACGATTCTTCTGGACCCCAGTCTTCAACCTCTCCTCTCAGTAACAGTCCTTCTGCACCACAGTCTCCAACTTCTGCTCTCTATAAGTTCATTCTGCACTCTAGTTTCCAAACTCTTCTCTCTATAACATTCCTTCTCCACCCCAGTCCCAAACCTCTGCTCTCTACAACTGTCCTTCTGCTCCCAGTCTCCGAGATCTGTTCTCTGTAGCAGTCCTTCTGTTTCGCAGTCTACAACCTCTGCTTCTACATCCCAGTCTCCAGCCTCTGCTTTCTGTATCAGTCTGCCTGAACCCCAGTCTCGAAAATCTGTTCTCTGTATCTATCCTTTGCACCTCAGTCTCCAAACTATGCTCTATGTAAGAGTGCTTCTGCACTCCAGTCTCCAACCTCTGCTCTAGGTAACAGTCCTATACTACAGTATCAAAACTCTGCTCTCTTCAACGGTCCTTCTGCACCTTAATTTCCAAACTCTGCTTCCTGTAACAGTTTTTCTGCACCTGAGTCTCCAAACTCTGCTCTCTGTAACAGTCCTTCTACACCCCAGTCTCCAATCACTGCTCTCTATAAAGGTCCACCTGTACCTCAGTCTGAAACCTCTGCTCCCCACGATTTTTCTGCACCCCAGTCTCCCACCACTGCTCTCTGTAACAGTCCACCTGCAGCTAAGTCTCCAACCTCTGCTCTCTGTAAGATCCTTCAGCAACACAGTCTCCAAAAACTGCTCTCTATCATAATCCTTCTGCACCCCAGTCTCCAACATCTCCTCTCTGTAACAGGCCTTCTGCACATATGTCTCCAAACTCTGCTCTATGCAACGGGTCATTCTGCAGGCCTGTCTCCAACCTCTTCTCTCTGCAATGATCCTACTAAACCCCAGTCTCCAACTTCTCATCTCTGAAACAGTCCTTCTGCACCTCAGTCTTCAACCTCTGATCTCTGTAATAGGCCTTCTGGACCTCAATCTCCAACCTCTGCTCTCTGCACCAGTCCATCTAAAACGCAGTCTCCAACCTCTGCTCTCTGCAATGATCTTTCTGCATCAGAGTCTCTAAAAACTGCTCTCTGCAACAGTCCTTCTGCACCCCAGTCTACAACCTCAGCTCTCTGCTACAGTACTTCTGCACCCCAGTCTCAACCCTCTGCTCTCTGCAACATTTCTTCTGCACCCAAGTCTCCAACCTGTGCTCTCTGTAACTGTCCTGCTGCAACCCAGTCTCCAAACTCTGCTCTCTATAGCGATCCTTCTGCACCTCATTCTCCAACCTCTGCTATCTGCAACGATCCTTCTGCACCCCAGTCTCCATTCTCTGCTCTCTGTAAGAATCCTTTTGCACCCCAGTCTCCAACCTCTCCTCTCTGTAAAATTCATTCTGCTCCTCAGTCTCGAAGTTCTGCGATCTGTAACAGTTTTTCTGCACCCCAGTCTCAAAACTCTGCACACAGAAATGATCTTTCTTCACTTCAGTCTCCAAACTCTGCTCTCTTTAATACTCCTTCTGCACCCCAGTCTCCAACATCTGCTCTCTACAACGATCCTTCTTCTCCCCATTCTCCAAGCTCTGCTCTCTGCAGCAGTCCTTTTACTCCCCAGTAACCAAAATCTGCTCTGTGTAACGATCCTTCTGCACCTCAGTCTCCAACTTCTGCTCTCTGTAACGATCTTCCTGTACCCGTCTCCAATCTCTGCTCTCTTTAAAAGTTCTTCTGAAGCCCAATCTCCAAACTCTGCTCTCTGTAACACATTTTCTGCACCCCAGTCTCCATCCTCTGCTCTCTGTAAGAATCCTTTGTCAGCCCAGTCTCCAACCTCTCCTCTCTGTAAAAGTCCTTCTGCACCTCACTATCCAAACTCTGCAATCTGTAACTGTACTTCTGAACCCCAGTCTCAAACCTCTACTCTCTGAAACGATCCTTTTGCACCTCAGTCTTTAACCTCTGCTCTCTGTAACAGTCCATCTGCACCCCAGTCTCCAACATCTTCTCTCTGCAACAATCCTTCTTTCCCCAAGCTCCAAGCTCTGCTCTCTGCAACGGTCCTTCTGCACCCCAGTTTTCAATCTCTGCTCCCTTTAACAATTTTTCTGCATCTCCTTCTCCAAACTCTGCTCTCTGCAACAGTCATTCTGCACCCCAGTCTCCAACCTCTGCTCTCGGTAACAGTTCTTCTGCACCCCAATCTAAAAATTCTGCTCTCTGTAACACTCATTCTGCACCCCAGACTCCACACTCTGATCTCTGTTACAATCATTCAGGACCTCAGTCTCAAACCTCTGCTCTCTGTATCAGTTCTTCTTCACCTCCGTCTCCAAATTTGTTCTCTGCAATAATCCTTCTGCACCCCAGTTCCAACCTCTGCTCTCTATAACATTTCTTCTGCTCCCCAGTCTCCGAAGTGTGCTTTCTGTAACTTGGTTTCTGACCCCAGACTCCAAGCTCTGCTCTCCGTAAAAATCCTTCTGCACCTCAGTCTCCAAACTCTGATCTCTGCAACGATACTTCTGCACCTCAGGTTCCAACGTCTGCTCTCTGCAACGATCCTTCTGCACCCCAGATTTCAAACTCTGTTCTCTGTAATAGTCCTTCTGCACCTCAGTCGCCAACCTCTCCTCTCTGTTCCAATCCTTCTGCACCTCAGTCTCCAACCTCTGATCTCTGTAACAGGCCTTCTACACCCCAGTGTCCAACCTCTGCTCTCTGTAAGAGTTCTTCTGCATCATAGTCTCAAAACTCTGCTCTCAGTAACAGTCATTTTGCACCCGAGTCTCCAACCTCTGCTCTATGTAACAATTCTTCTGCACCCCAGTCTCCAACCTCTGCTCTCTATACAGTTTTTCTGCAACTCAATCTCCAAACTCTGCTGTTTGTATCACTCCTTCTGCACCCCAGTCTCCATCCTATGCTCTCTGTAAGAATTTTTCTGCACCCCAGTCTCCAACCTCTGCTCTCTGTAAATGTCCTTCTGCACCTCAGTCTCAAAACTCTGCTCTCACTAACGGTCCTTTTGCACCCCAGTCTCCAACCTCTGCTCTCTGTAACGATCTATCTACAACTTAGTCTTCAACCTCTGCTCTCTGTAACAGTCCTTCTGGATTCTAGTCTCCAACATCTGCTCTCTGAAAGTATCCTTCTTCGATCCAGTCTTCAAACTCTGCTCTCTGTAACAGTCATTTTGTATTGCAGTCTCCAACCGCTTCTCTTTGTAATGGTCCTTCTGCTCCCCAATTGCCAGCATTTGTCACGACCCCCTTGCCCGCAAGGAAGACGCGACTCAGGAATCTTCTTTCAGCAGTTTATTCAGGCCCCTGATATTCTTTTAATGATTCTTCTACTCTACTTCTACTACCCGGAATAATAATTGGATGCCCCTCCCAGCCTTAATAAAGCACCTCGAACCCCAATGCAAAGCTGCCACGTGTACCCTTCTCACAGGGTGCTAGAAAATGACACGCCAACTTTCTCTGATAAGGAGCTGGGAACATGCCAACTCTCTCTGATATGGAGTTGTCCTTCACAGACCACAACGGAGCCAGCGCCATCATGTAATGGCGACCACAGTCCACAGGAACGGCTCACCACAGCTCCCCCTTTTTGTTTCACTAAGACAATACAGGCGAGAGTAGAGGTCCTATCCCACTGTGCAAAAGTGGCTGCATAGTATGGGCCAGCCCCAGGGGGCGCCTTCCCCAGACCTGACACCATATCAGCCGACGCCTTTTTTCGTGGGGCGGGGCGGAGACACGTCAAACCCGCATGCAATAGGACATGCTCCCCTTGAGGTCCCTCTTCTCAATGGATCACTCAAGTGCAGTGCCTTGCCTCGCATCCTGTATCGTGACGATGGTGAGTAAGAGGGAATAGCTGAGGTTGAACTGTGGCTGTCTAGAAGTACAACTACAAACAAGTTGGCAGCACCCTGAAAGAAAGGCACGGACTTTAAAGTGATAGATAAAGACCAGTGTGGAAACCCTTCTGCGTGCAATGGCAACAAGACCCGCAGAGTGCAAGGGCTTTCCAGCACTAAGAGAAAGACAAAAGAAGGACATGTCGTACCCAGTGCAATGTTATAATAACTTGGGGTGCAACGACCATGTCAAAGGCACTAGTGTAGAAACCCATCTGCGTGCAATGGTAGCAAGACCGGCAGAGTGCAAGGGCTTTCTGACACTAAGAGAATAACGAGGAAAGACATGTCAATCCCAGTGCAATGTTATAATAACTTGGGGTGCAATGACCATGTCAAAAGTTTAGTGCTTAAGATGTGCAAGCCAGACCTGTGGTGAGTTGCCAGTTTCTAAAGCAGCAAGAGCTTGTATGATCATAGCCTTATCTTGAGCACTACGAGCCTTAAGGCGACAGAGAAACCACAAACAGAGGAACATACCAAAACAACACAGTGCACCAAAAATGCCTACTCCCACCCACTCTTTAAAAAAGGAAAAAGCAGAAGATATCCAATTGGTGAATTGACCCAGAGTCACAGGATTGACACGGGTACTATTCAAGACAGCTATCTGGGTTAGTTGAGACTGGATCATGTCTTCCGCTTCCATGGACCAATTTCCGGCCAGATATCCACCAATGATGCGGGAAGCATTCCTGGAATCATTAAATCTGACAGAGGTTATACATAAATGTGCACGTTGGTCAATGCAGCCTAAAAGTACTAGGTCAGCCAATTCTTCTACCTGAGCTTGAAGAAAATCCATTCTCTGGTTGGTAGCTAAAATCCCTGACAAAATATGTTGATTAATCGCATTTTGCGATTCAAGTATAGTGGACGTTTGTTGAACAACTTGATTAATAGTGGCAGCAGTTTGTACTTGACTGGCCATGGCTACTCCGGCCGTAACTGCTGCAGCAGCAGATGCCGCCATGGCTGTCACTATAGCTGCTGTGATTCCAAAATCTCTGCGGACTCTAAGTAGTTCTACAATAGGAAATTTATCTGGATCCGCAGTGACTGGGATTGGGACAAAAGTTGGAATTTTCATAATTACTGCTACAGTCCAAGAACCATTCCAACACTCAGATAAGAAACAGGTAGTATGAGAACAATCCAGCATCCCCGACGAGGTGTGATTAGCTAAAAGGAACAAGAACGGGGATTGTATACAGACCATTGCAGGAGGCAATGTGGCATAATGTAACAGAGAGTTGAACGAAACAGATGTAAGCCTATTACCTCGTTCACTCTCCTTAGTAGTGCCAGAAACATTAGCCAGCCAACTTTTGGCTCCTAGTAATTGAGCCAATGCGGAAATATCGGCTGAAGCCCCCTTCTCATTGGAAATGAGCCATTGAAACCAGGACCAACCTGTTCCTGTAGAGGAGTTGGCATTGTTGTTAAAGTTATAAACATATCTCTTCAGAGGGGGGGAAAAGGAGAAACCTTTAGCAACTTGATGTTTCTCTCAAGAATGATCCTGACAAGGCGTAAATGTCGGGGGAAAACCAAAATTAGGGGTACAGTAGGGAGAGGCCTTGAAATGAGTGGCATAGCAAGTACTATTAGAAGAAGGAGGCATTGGGATTAATACCTCGGAGATAATAGCTAAAGTAGTTATGTTTAAAACAGAGCTAGTTGCGGGGGTCCCTGAGCCTGATTGCTTCCCTGAAACTACTTGGCTCAATACAGCACTGAGAATACTCCCTGAGACTCGACTGGACCGCAATGGGTCCTCCCAGTTAGTCAAATTTTTGGTCTTAAGGCTAATACAATTAGTGTTCCCAAGGCTGAAACAAAAAACTCCTGTGAGATTAACTTGAGACTGATTAAAAATATTTTCCATGTCCCCTCTAGGAGAGGTACAAGGAGCAGACATCTCACATGAGGTAGAAAAAAGGAGTGGGGAGGACACTAGAATTACTATGAACTGGCATTGGCATTGGCCATGCCCGTGCCACTGCCCACCACTGCATTGGTGCCATCTGTACCGTTGGCACCAGCATCAGAGCCAGAGCACTCATCAGAATGAAGCTCCTCATCATGGGACTGTTGTGGCACCTCCTGCTGCTGGTTAGTAGATCTCGAGACTCTTCTTGTCAGGCGTTCAGGGATCCACAGCGGCTCCGCGCGATCCGGCGCGCCTCCCTGACTGCTGAAAGTTCTGGTTCCTGGGTGTTTCTTTGTTTCTTTTCTCCCGGGTCTCGGCACCACTTGTCACGACCCCCTTGCCCGCAAGGAAGACGCGACTCAGGAATCTTCTTTCAGCAGTTTATTCAGGCCCCTGATATTCTTTTAATAATTCTTCTAATCCCCGGAATAATAATTGGATGCCCCTCCCAGCCTTAATAAAGCACCTCGAACCCCAATGCAAAGCTGCCACGTGTACCCTTCTCACAGGGTGCTAGAAAATGACACGCCAACTTTCTCTGATAAGGAGCTGGGAACATGCCAACTCTCTCTGATATGGAGTTGTCCTTCACAGACCACAACGGAGCCAGCGCCATCATGTAATGGCGACCACAGTCCACAGGAACGGCTCACCACAAGCATTTGCTTTCTGTAACAGTCTTTTTGCACCCCAGACTCCAAACTCTTCTCTCTGCAACGATTCTTCTGCACCTCAGACTTCAACCTCTGCTCTCTGCAACAGTCCTTCTGCACCCCAGTCTCCAGACTCTGCTCTCTGGAATATCATTTTCATCTCAGTCTCCAAACTCTGCTCTTTGTAATAGTTCTTCTGCACCCCAGTATCCAATCTCTGCTCTCTTTAGAAGTCCTTCTACACCCCAGCCTCCAAACTTTCCTCTCTGTAACAGTGCTTCTGTACTGCAGTCTCCAACCTCTTCTCTCTATAATGGTTCTTCTACACGCGAATTGCCAACATCTTCTTTCTAAAAAAGTCCTTCTGCACCCCAGTCTCTAAATTCTTCTCTCTGCAACGATTCTTCTGCACCTCAGTCTCTAAACTCTTCTCTCTGCAACAATCCTTCTGCACCCCAGTCTCCAGACTCTGCTATCTGTAAGATCCATTTGCATCCCAGTCTCCAACATCTGCTCTCTGTAACAGTCCTTCTGCACCACAAGATCTAAACTCTGCTCTCTGGAAAAATCCTTCTGCACATCAGTCTCCAACCTTTGCTCTTTTTAATGATCCTTCTTCACCCCAGTATTCTAACTCTGCTCTCTGAAACAATCCTTCTGCACCTCAGTCTTCAATGTCTGCTCTCTGTAACAGTCCTTCTGCACCCCAGTCTCCAACATCTGCTCTATGCAACGGTCCTTCTGCACACCAGTCTCCAAACTCTGCTCTCTCTAACAGTTCTTCTGCACCCCAGTCTCCAACCACTGCTCTCTGTAACAGTCCTTCTCATCCTCAGTCTGAAACCTCTGCTCTTTGCAACGATCCTTCTTCACACCAGTCTTCAACCTCTGTTCTCTGTAACAGTCCTTCTGCACCTCAGTCTCAAACCTCTGCTCTCTGCAACTGTCCTTCTGCAACCCAGTCTTCAAGCTCTTCTCTCTGCAACAGTCCCTCTACACCCCAGTCTCCAACCACTGCTCTCTGCAAGAATCCTTTTGCATCCCAGTCTCCAATGTCTGCTCTCTGTAACAGTTTTTCTGCACCCCACTCTCCAACTTCTGCTCTACAGTCCTTCTTCACCCCAGTCTCAAAACTCTGCTCTCTGCAGCTATCCTTCTGCACCTCAGTCTTCAAACTCTGCTCACTGCAAGATCCTTCTCCACCTCAATTTCCAAGTTCTGCAATCTGTAATGGTCCTTCTGCACCCCAGTTTCCAACATCTGCTCTCTGAAACGATCCTTCTGCACCTTAGTCTTCAACCTCTGCTCTCTGTAACAAACCTTCTGCACCCCACTCTGCAAACTCTGCACTATGTAACAGGCCTTCTGCAACCCAGTTTCCAACCCTTTCTCTCTGCAACGATCCTTCTTCACCTCAGTCTCCATCCTCTGCTCTCTGCAACTGTCCTTCTGAACCCCAGGCACCTTCCTCTGCTCTCTGTAAGAATTCTTCTGCGCCCCATTCTCCAACCACTGCAGTCTGAAACAGTCCTTCTGCACCTCAGTGTCCAAACTCTGCTCTTTGTAATGAACCTTCAGCACTTCAGTCTCCAACCGCTGCTCTCCGTAACAGGCCTTCTGAACCCCATTCTGCAACCTATGCTTTCTGGATCAGTTCTTTTGCACACCAGTATCCTAACTCTGCTCTCTGTAACAGTCCTTCTGTACCGCAGTCTCAAAACTCTGCTCTCTGTAAAGGTTCTTCTACACCCCAGTCTCTAAAGTCAGCTTTCTGTATCAGTTCTTCTGCACCTCTGTCTCCAACCTCTGCTCTCAGTAATAGTCCTTCTGCACCCCATTCTCCAACTTCTGCTCTCTGCAACATTTCTTCTGCACCCCAGTCTCCATCTGTGCTCTCCGTAACTGTCCTTCTGCACCCCAGTCTCCAACCTCTGCTCTCTGTAATGATCTTTCTGCACCAAAGTCTGAAACCTCTACTCTCTGCAATGATCCTTCTTTCTCTAAGAATCCAACCTCTGCTCTCTGCAATGATCCTTCTGCACCCCAGTTTCAAACCTCTGCTTTCTGTAAATGTCCTTCTGCATTTCAGTCTCCATCCTCTGCTATCTGAAACAATCCTTCTGCACACCAGTCTCCAAACTCTGCTCTCTGTAACAAGCCTAATGCACCCGAGTCTCAAACCTCTTCTCTCTGCAATGATCTTTCTCCACCTCAGTCTCCAACCACTGCTCTCTGCAACAGTCTTTCTGCACCCCAGTCTCCAACCTCTGCTCTCTGTAAGATCCTTCTTCACCCCTGCCTCCAAACTTTCTCTCTAAATCAGTCCTTCTGCACCTCAGTCTCCAAATACTTTATTCTGCTACGATTCTACTGCACCCCAGTATCCAACCTCTGTTCTCTGCAAGAGTCCTTCTGCACCCCAGGCTCTAAACTCTGCTCTCTGTAACAATTCTTCTGTACCGCAGTCTCTAACCTCTGCTGTCTGTAACGTTTCTTCTGTACCCCAGTCTCTAAACTCTACTTTCCATATAAGTTATTCTGCACCCCAGTCTCCAACCTCTGCTCTCTGTAAGATCCTTCTTCACCCCAGTCTTTAAACTTTGCTCTCTATAACAGTCCTTCTGCACCACAGTCTCAAACTTCTGCTCTATGCAACATTCCTTCTGCACCCCAGTCTCCAACCTCTGTTCTCAGCAAAAGTCTTTCTACACCCCAGGCTCAAAACTCTGTTCTCTGTAACAGTCCTTCTGTACCACAGTCTCCAACCTCTGCTGTCTGTAATGGTCCTTCTGCACGCAAGACTCCAAACTCTACTTTCCATATCAGTTATTTTGCACCCCAGTCTCCAACCTCTCCTCTCTGTAAAAGTCCTTCTGCACCTCAGTCTCCAACCTCTGCTCTCTGCAACAGTCCTTCTGCACCCCAGTCTCCAAGCTGTTCTCTCTGCAACAGTCCTTCTAGACCCTAGTCTCCAAACTCTGCTCTCTGCAACGATCCTTCTGCATCACAGTCTCCAACATCTCCAACATCTCTACACTTCAGTCTCCAACATCTTCTCTCTGCAACAGTCCTTCTGCATCCCAGTCTCCAAATTCTGCTCTCTGTAATAATCATTCTGCACCTCAGTCTGCAAACTCTGTTCTCTGCAACGTTCCTTTAGCACCCCATACTAGAGTCTCTGCTTTCTGTATCAGTCCTTCTGCAGCCTAGTCTCTAACTTCTGCTTGAAGTGTCCTTCTGCACCTTAATCTCCAACCTCTGCTCTCTGCAACAGTTTTTCTGTACCCCAGTCTCCAACCTCTGCTCTCTGCAACAGTCCTCTACACTTCAGTCTCCAACATCTTCTCTCTGCAACAGTCCTTCTGCATCCCAGTCTCCAATTTCTGCTCTCTGGAACAATCATTCTGCACCTCAGTCTGCAAACTCTGTTCTCTGCAACGTCCCTTCTGCACCCCAGTCTCCATCATCTGCTCTCTGCAACAGTCCTTCTACACCCCAGTCTTCAACATCTGGTCTCTGCAACAGTTCGTCTGCACCACAGTCTGAAATCTCTGCTGCCTGAAAAAAACCTCCTGCACCCCAGTCTCCTATCTCTGCTGTCTGTTACAATCTTTCTGCATCTCAGTCTCCGTCATCTGCTTTCTGTAAGATCCATCTAAACCCCAGTCATTAACATCTGCTCTCTGTAAGAGTCCTTCTGCTCCTCAGTCTCCAACCTCTCCTCTCTGCAACAGCCTTCTGTACCCCAGTCTGCAAACTATGCTCTCTGCAACGATCTTTCTAAACGCCAGTCTCCAACGTCTGCTCTCTGCCACAGTCCTTCTGCACCACAGTCTCCAACCTCTGCTCTCTGTCAGAACTTTCTGCACTCCAGTTTTCTAACTCTGCTCTTTCTAACATTCCTTCTCCACCCTAGTCACTAAACTCTGCTTTCTACAAGGGTCCTGCGGCACCCCAGTCTCCAAACTCTGTCCTCTGCAACAGTTTTTTTGCTCCCCAGTCTCCAATATCTGCTCTCTGTAACAGTCCTTCTGTACCGCATTCACCAAACTCTGCTCTCTGTAACGGTCCTTCTGCAACCCAGTCTCCAACCTCTGCTTTCTGTATCAGTCCTTCTAAACCCCATTCTCCAACCTCTGCTCTCTGTGTCTATCCTTCTTCACCTAAGTCTCCAAACTGTGCTTTCTGTAACAGTCCTTCTGTAACCAAGTTTCCCAACTCTGATCTCTGTAACAGTCCTTCTATACCGTAGTCTCTAACCTCTGCTCTCTTTAACGGTCCTTCTGCACCCCAGTCTCCAACCTCTGCTCACTTTTACAGTCTTTCTGCACCTCAGTATCCAACAGCTGCTCTCTGCAACAGTCCTTCTGCACCACTGTCTCCAACCTCTGCTCTCTGTAAACTTCTTTCTTCACCCCAGCCTTCAACCTCTGCTTTCTGTATCAGTCCTTCTGAACCCCAGTCTCCAACGTCTGCTCTCTGTGTCTATCCTACTTTACCTCAGTCTGAAACCTGTGCTTTCTGTAACAGTCCTTCTGCTCCCAAGTCTCCCACCTCTGCTCTCTGTACCAGTCCTTCTATACCGTAGTCTCCAAACTCTGCTCTCTGTAACGGTCCTTCTGCACCCCAATTTCCAAACTCTGCTTTCTGTAACAGTCCTTCTGCACCTCAGTCTCCAAACTCTGCTTTCCGTAACAGTCCTTATACACCTCAATCTCCAACCTATGCTCTCTATAACAGTACTTCTGCACCTCAGTCTGAAACCTCTCCTCTCTATGATTTTTCTGCACCCCAGTCTCCAACCACTGCTTTCTGTAACAGTCCACCTGCACCTTAGCCTCCAAACTCTTCTCTCTGTAAGATTTTTCAGCAACCCTTTCTTCAAAATCTGCTCTCTGTACCAGTCCTTCTGCATGCAAGTCTCCAACCTCTGCTCTCTGCAACGATCCTTCTGCACCCCAGTCTTTAACCTCTGCTCTCTGCAATGATCCTACTGCACCACAGTCTCCAACCTCTGATCTCTACAACAGTCTTTCTGCACCTCAGTCTCCAAATTCTGCTCTCTGTAAGATCTTTCTGCATCGCTGTCTTATACCTCTGCTCTCAGTAACAGTCCTTCTTCACCCCAGTCTCCAACTTCTGCTCTCCCCAACAGTTTTTCTGCACCACAGTCTCCAAACTCTGCTCTCTCCAACAGTCCTTTGGCACTCTAGTTACCAACATCAGCTCTCTATTAAAGTCCTTCTCTACCCCAGTCTCCAACCTCTGCTCTCTGTAACAGTCCTCCTGTATTGCAGAATCCAACATCTTCTCTCTGTAACGGTCTTTCTGCACTCCAGACTCAAATGTCTGCTTTCTGTATCAGTCTCCCACCTCTGTTCCTATAACAGTCCTTCTGTACCCCAGTCTCCAAAATCCGCTATCTGCAACAGTCCTTCTGCACCCCAGTCTCCAAACTCTGCTCTCTGTAACAATCCTTCTGCACCTGAGTCTCCAAACTGTGTACTCTGCAACGTTAATTCTGAACTTCAGTCTCCAAAATCTACTCTCAGTAACAGTCTTTCTGTACCTGATTCTTCAACCTCTGCTCTCTGCACCGATCTTTCTTCACCCCAGTCTCCAACCTCTGCTCTCTGCAACAGTCCTTCTGCACACCAGTCTTCAAAATCTGCTATCTGCAAAAGTCCTTCAGCAACTCAGTTCAAAAAACTTTGCTCTCTTCAACGATCCTTCTGCACCTTAGTCTCCTACCTCTGCTCTCTTTAAGACCCTTCTGAAACCCAGTCTCCAAACTCTACTCTCTGTAAAAGTTCTTTTGCAGAATAGTTTTCAACCTCTGCTCTTTGTAACAGGAATTTTACAGCCCAGTCTCGAACCTCTGTTCTCTGTAAAAGGCCTTAGAACCCCAGTCTTCAACCTCTTCTCTCTGCAATGATTTTTCTCCACCCTAGTCTCAAACGTCTGCTCTCAGTAACAGTCCTGCACCCTACTCACCAACCTCTGCTCTGTGTAATATTCTTATGCACTCCAGTCTCCAACCTCTTCTCTCTGCAACGATTCTTTTCCATCCCAGTCTCCAACATCTGCTCTCTGCAACAGTCCTTCTGCACCCCAGTCTGTAAACTCTGCTCGCTGTACGATCCATCTGAACCCCAGTCTCCAAACTCTGCTCTCTGTAACAGTCCTTCTCCACACCAGTCTCCAAACTCTGTTCTCTGTAACTGTCCTTCTGCACCTCAGTCTCGAAACTCTGGTGTCTGTAACAGTCCATCTGGACCTCAGTCTCTAAAATCTTCTCTCTGCAATGATCCTTCTGGACCCCAGTCCCCAACTTCTGCTCTGTGCAACAGTCCTTCTTCACCACAGTCTCCAACCTCTGCTCTCTGTAAGATCCTTCTGCACTCCAGTTTCTAAACTCTGCTCTCTGTATCATTCCTTCTCCACCCCACTCTCCAACTTCTGTCCTCTGCAACAGTCCTTCTGCTCCCCAGTCTCCGAGATCTGCTCTGTGTAACAGTCCTCCTGTACCGCAGTCTCCAACCTCTTCTCTGTGGAAACGTCCTTCTAAACCTTAATTTTCAACCTGTGCTTTCTGTAACAGTCCTTCTGAACTTCAGTCTCAAAACTCTGCTATCTTTATCACTTTTTCTACACCTCAGTCTCCAACCTCTGCTCTCTGTAACAGTCCTCCTGCACCACAGTCTCCAACCTCTGCTATTGGTAAGAGTTCCATACCGCAGTCTTCAACCTCTGCTCTCTTTAATGGTCCTTCTGCATCCCAATTTCCAAACTCTGCTTCCTGTAACAGTCCTTCTGCACCTAAATCTCCAAACTCTGCTCTTTGTAACAGTCCTTCTACACCCCAGTCTTCTACCTCTGCTCTCTGCAACAGTCCTTCTGCACTTCAGTCTCCAACATATGCTCTTTGCAACAGTTATTCTGTACCTAAGTCTGAAAACTTTGCTGTCTGGAACGAACCTTCTGCACCACAGTCTCCTAACTCTGCTCTCTTTAAGAGTCCTTTTACACCTCATTCTCCAACCTCTGCTCTCTTTAACAGTCCTTTTGCACCTAAGTCTCCAAATTCTGCTCTCTTTAAGATCCTTCTGCACCGCTGTCTTCAGCCTCTACTCTCTGAAAAAGTCTTTTGGCAACCCAGTCTTCAACCTCTGCTCTTCACAACAGTTCTTCTGCACCCCAGTCTCTAAACTGTGCTCTCTGCAACAGTCCTTTGGCACCCAAGTTACCAACACCAGCTCTCTTTTACAGTCCTTCTGTACCCGAGTCTCCAAACTCTGCTTTTTATAACAGTCCTCCTGTACTGCAGAATCCAACCTCTGCTCTGTGTAACGGTCTTCCTGCACCCCAGTCTCCAAACTCTGCTTTCTGTATCAGTCCTTCTGCACAACAGTCTCCAACCTGTGCTCTCTATAACAGTCCTTCTGCACACCACTCTCCAAAATCCGCTGTCTGCAACAGTCCTTCTGCAACCCAGTCTTCAAACTCCGCTCTCTGTAACAATCCTTCTGCACCTCAGTCTCCAAACTCTGTACTCTGCAACGTTTCTTTCGCACCTCAGTCTCCAACAGCTACTCTCTGTATCAGTCTTTCTGCACCTAATTCTTAAACCTCTGCTCTCTGTAGGATCCTTCTCTAACCCAGTCTCAAAACTCTGCTCTCTGTAACAGTCCTTCTGCACACCAGTCTCCAACCTCTGCTCTCTGTAACAATCCTTCTACACCACAGTCTCCAAACTCTGCTCTCTCCAAGGATCCTTCTACACCTCACTCTCCAACTTCTGCTCTCTTCAAGGATTCTTCTGCACCACAGTCTCCAACCTCTGCTCTCTGCAACAGTCCTTCTGCACACCAGTCTCCAATATCTGCTGTCTGCAACAGTCCTTCAGCAACTCAGTCTAAAAATTCTGCTCTCTGTAATGATCCTTCTGCACCTAAGTCTCCTACCTCTTCTCTCTGTAAGACCCTTCTGCAACACAGTCTCCAAACTCTGCTCTCTGTAACAGTCCTTCTGCAGAATAGTTTCTAACTTCTGCTCTCTGTAACAGGAATTTTGCAACCCAGTCTCGAAGCTCTGCTCTCTGTAACAGGCCTTCAGAAGCCCCGTCTCCAACCTCTTCTCTCTGCAATGATTTTTCTCCACCCCAGTCTCCAACCTCTGCTCTCGGCACCAGTCCTTCTGCACACTACTCACAAACTTCTGCTCTCTGTAATATCCTTATGCACTCGAGTCTTCAACTCTTCTCTCTGCAAAGATTCTTCTCCATCCCAGTCTCCAACCTCTGCTCTCTGCAACAGTCCTTTTGCACCCCAGTCTCTAAACTCTGCTCTCTGTAAGTTCCATCTAAACCCCAGTCTCAAACCTCTGCTCTCTGTAAAAGTCCTTCTGCACACCAGTCTCCAAATTATGCTCTTTGTAACTGTCCTTTTTAACCTCAGTCTCCAAACTCTGCTCTCTGTAACAGTCCATCTGCAACTCAGTCTCTAAAATCTGGTCTCTGCAACGATCCTTCTGAACCCCAGTCTCCAACTTCTGCTCTCTGCAACAGTCCTTCTGCACCACAGTCTCCAGACTCTGCTCTCTGTAAGATCCTTCTGCACTTCAGTTTTTGAACTCTGCTCTCTGTAACATTTTTACTCCACCCCAGTCTCCAACTTCTGTTCTCTGCAACAGTCCTGCTTCTTCCCAGTCTCCGAGATCTGCTCTGTGTAACAGTCCTTCTGTACCACAGTCTCCAACCTCTGCTCTCTGTAACGGTCCTTCTACACCCCAATTTCCAACCTCTGCTTTCTGTAACAGTACTTCTGCACCTCAGTCTCCAAACTCTGCTCTCTGTAACATTCCTTCTGCATCCCAGTCTCCAACCTCTGCTCTCTGCATTGGTACCTCTGCACCCCAGTCTCCAACCTTGTTCTCTACAAAAGTCCTTCTGTACTTCAGTCTCCAACCTCTGTTCTCTGTAAGGGTCCTTTTGCAACGCAGTCTCCAAACTCTACTTTCTATATCAGTCTTTCTAGACCACAGTCTCCAAACTCTGCTCTCTGTAACCGTCATTCTGCACCTCACTCTGCAACCTCTACTCTCTAAAACAGTCCTTCTGCAACCAGTCTTCAAACTCTGCTCTCTGCAAGAGTCCTTCTGCACCCCAGTCTCAATTCTCTGCTCTCTACAACAGTCCTTCTCCACCCCAGTCTCCAACATCTGCTCTTTTTCACAGTCCTTCTGTACTGCAATCTCCAACCTCTGCTCTCGGTAAGGGTCCTTCTGCACCCCATTCTCCAAACTCTGCTTTCAGTATCAGTCCTTCTGCACTCCAGTCTCTATCCTGTGCTCTCTGTAACAGTATTTCTGAACCTCAAACTCCAACCTCTGCTCTCTGCTACAGTTCTTCAGTGCCCCAATCTCCAAACTCTTCTCTCTGCCACAGTTCTTCTGCACCTCAGTGTCAAAACTCTGCTCTCTGTAAGATCCTTCTGAAACCCAGTCTCCAACCTCTACTTTCTGCAATGGTACTTTTGTAAACCAGTCTCCAACCTCTGTTCTCTACAACAGTCATTCTGCACCCCAGTCTCCAACGTCTGCTCTCTGTAAGAGTCTTTCAGTCTCCAACCTCTGTTCTCTGTAAGGGTCCTTCTGCACCCCAGTCTTAAACCTCTGTTTTCTGTATCAGTCCTTCTGCACTGCAGTCTCCAAACACTGCTCTCTCCACGAATCCTTCTGCACCTCAGTCTCCAACCTCTGCTCTCTCTAACAGTCCTTCTGTACCTCATTCTCCAAACTCTGCTCTCTGTAAGATTCTTTTGCAACCCAGTCTCCAAACTCTGATCTCTGTAACTGTCCTTCTGCATCCCAGTCTCCAATAACTGCTCTCTGTAACAGGCCTTCTTCACCCCAGTCTCTAACCTCTGCAGTATGTAACAGGCCTTTTGCACCGAGTCTCCAAACTCTTCTCTTTTCAATCATCCTTCTCCACCCCAGTCTCCAACCTATGCTCTCAGCAACAGTCCTTTTGCACCCCAGTCTCCAACCTATGCTCCCTGTAAGATCCTTCTACACACCTGTCTCCAACCTCTGCTCTCTGTAAGGGTCCTTCTGCACCTCAGTCTCCAACTTCTGCTCTCTGCAACACTCCTTCTGCAGCCCAGTTTCTAACTTTGCTCTCTGCAACAGTTTTTCTGCACCTCAGTTTTTAACCTATGCTCTCTGTAAAAGTCCTTCTGCACCCCAGTCTCCAAACTGTGCTCTAAGTAAATGTCCTTCTGCACCACAGTCTCCAAACACTGCTCTCTCCAACGATCTCTCTGTACCTTAGTCTCCAACCTCTGCTCTCTCTAACAGTCCTTCTGTACCTCATTCTCCAACCTCTGCTCTCTGTAAGATTCTTTGGCAACCAAGTCTCAAAACTCTGATCTCTGTAACTGTCCTTCTGCACCCCAGTCTTCAAACTCTGCTTTCTGTAACCGTCTTCTTCATCTCAGTCTCCATCCTCGTCTCTATGCAACAGTTCTTCTTTAACTAAGTCTCCACCGTCTGCTCTCTGAAAAAGTCTTTCTAAACCCTAGTCTTCAAACGCTGCTCTCTTTAACAGTCCTTCTACGCCCCATTCTCCATACTCTGCTCACCCCAAGGATACTTCTGCACCCCAGTCTCTATCCTCTGCTCTCTGCAGCTTTCCTTTTGCACCCCAGTCTCCAGCATCTGCTCTCTGCAACAGTCTTCTCCACCCCAGTCTCCAAACTCTGCTTTCCGTAACAGTCCTTCTGAACCCCAATATCCAACCTCTTCTCTCTGTAACTATACTTCTGCACCGCAGTCTCCAACCTCTTCTCTTTGCAAGGGTCCTTCTCACCTCAGTCTCCAACCTCTACTATCTGTAACAGTGCTTCTGAAACTTAGTCTCCAAACTCTGCTCTCTGTAAGATCATTCTGCACCCCAGTCTCCAAACTCTGCTCTGTAACAGGCTTTCTGCACCCCAGTCTCCATCCTCTGCTCTCTATATCATTCCATCTGCACCCCAGTCTCCAACCTCTGCTTTCTGCAACGATCCTTCTGCACCCCAGTCTCCAACATCTGCTCGCTGCAACAGTCCTTGTGCAACTCAGTCTCCAACATCTGGTCTCTGCAACAGTTCTTCTGTACCTCATTCTGAATAATCTGCTCTCTGCAACAATTCCTCTGTACCCAAGTCTCTAACCTCTGCTCTCTGTAACAGTCTTTCTGTACCTCTGTCTTCTACCTCTGCTTTCTGTAAGACCATTCTAAAACCCAGTCTGCAAACTTTGCTCTCTGTAACAGTCCTTCTGCATCCCAGTCTCCAACCTCTGTTCTCTGTAAGAGGAATTCTGCAACCCAGGCTCCAAGCTTTACTCTCTGCAACGATCCTACTCAACCCCAGTCTCAAACCTCTTCTATCTGAAACAGTCCTTCTGCACCCCAGTCTCCTACCTCTGCTCTCTATAAGATCCTTCTGCCACCAGTCTCCAAACCCTGCTCGCTGTAACAGTCCTTATGAACACCAGGCTCCAAACTCTGCTCACTGTAACTGTCCTTCTTCACCTCAGTCTCCAACTCTGCTCTCTGTAACAGTCCATCTGCACCTCCGTCTCTAAAATCTGGTCTCTGCAACAATCCTTCTGGACCCCAGTTTCCAACGTCTACTCTCTGCAACAGTCCTTCTGCACCACAGTCTCCAGACTCTGCTCTCTGTAAGATCCTTCTGCTCTCCAGTTTTTAAACTCTGCTCTCTGTAACATTCCTTCTCCACCCCAGTCTCCAACTTCTGTCCTATGCAACAGTCCTTCTGCTCCCCAGTCTCTGAGATATGCTCTGTGTAACAGTCCTTCTTTACCACAGTCTCCTACCTCTTCTCTCTATAAGATCCTTCTGCCCACCATTCTCGGACCCTTCTTGCTGTAACAGTCCTTCTGGAACCTATCTCCAAATTCTGCTCTAATCAACGGTCTTTCTGCACCCCAGTCCCCAAACTCTGTTTTCTGCAACAGTCCTTCTACACCCCAGTCTCCAAACTTTGCTCTCTGTAACAGTCCTTTTGTACCAGAGTCTCCAACCTCTGCTCTCTGTAACGGTCCTTCTGCCCCCAGTCTCCAACATCTGCTTTCTTTGTCAGTCCTTCTGCACCCCAGTATCCAACCTCTGCTCTCTTTAACAGTCCTTCTGCACCTCAGTCTCCAACCTCTGCTTTCAGCAACAGTCCCTCTGAACCCCAGTCTCCTATATCTGCTCTCTGCAACATTTCTTCTGCACCACAGTCTCAAACCTATGCTGTCTGTAAAAGTCTTTCTGCACCCCAGTCTCCAAACTCTACTCTCTGTAACAATCCTTCTGCACCCCAGTCTCGAAACTCTTCTCTCATCAACGATCCTTTTGCATATAAGTCTCCAAACTCTGTTCTCTGCAATGATCCTTCTGCACCCCAGTCTCAAAACTCTGCTCTCTGCAACAGTCCTTTGGAAACCCATTCTCTAACATCTGCTTTGTGCAACAGTTCTTCTGTACCTCAGTCTGAAAACTCCCCTCTCTGTAATCCTCCATCTGCAACCCCAGTCTCCAACCTATGCTCTCTGTAAAAGTCCTTCTGTACCTCAATCTCCAATCTCTGCTGTATGCAACATTACTTCTTCGCACAAGACTCTAACATCTGCTCTCTTAAACAGTCTTTCTACACCCCAGTCTCCAACCTCTGCTCTATGCAACAGTCCTTGTACACCCTAGTCTCCATACTCTGAATGCCCCAACTATCCTTCTGCTCCCCAGTCTCAAAACTCTGTTCTCTACATCAGTTCTTCTTCACCCCAGTGTCCAACCTCTGCTCTCTGAAACAGTCCTTCTGTACCACAGTCTCCAACCTCTGTTCTCTGTAAGGGTCCTTATGCACCCCAGTATCCAACTTCTGCTTTCTGTATCAGTCGTTTTGAACCATAGTCACCAAACTCTGCCCTCTGTAACCGTCCTTCTGCAACTCAGTCTGCAAAATCTGCTCTCTGCAACAGTCCTTCTGCATCCCAGTCTCGATCATCTGCTCTCTGGAACAGTCCATTTGTACCCCAGTATCCAACATCTGCTCTCTGCAACAGTCATTATCCACCCCAGTCTCCAAATTTTGCTCTGTGTAACAGTCCTTCTGTACTGCATTCTACAACCTCTGCTCTCTGTAATGGACTTCTGCACCCGAGTCTCCAACCTCTGCTTTCTGTGTCAGTCCGTCTGCACCCCAGTCTCCAACCTCTGCTCTGTTTAACTGTCCTTCTGCACTTTAGTCTCCAACCTCTGCTCTCTGCTACAGTCCTTCTGGACCCCAATCTCCAACCTCTACTCTCTGCAACAGTCCTTATACATCCCAGTCTAAAACCTCTGCTCTCTGCAACAGTCCTTCTGCACACTAGTCTCCAACCTCTGATCTCTGCATAGATTCTTCTGCATCCCAGTCTGAAACTTCTGCTAGCTGCAACAGTCCTTGTGAACCCTAGTCTTCAACATCTGCTTCCTGCAACAGTTCTTCTTTACCTCAGTCTGAAAACTCTGCTCTCTGCAACAATCCATCTGAACTCCAGTCTCAAAACTCTGTTCTCTGTAACAGTTCTTCTGTAACTCAGTCTCTA
Organism: Ictidomys tridecemlineatus; assembly: GCF_052094955.1. NCBI lineage: Eukaryota > Metazoa > Chordata > Mammalia > Rodentia > Sciuridae > Ictidomys > Ictidomys tridecemlineatus. Next base: position 63,714 of record NW_027522758.1, read on the forward strand.
ATCACTGCCCTTTGCAACAGTCCTTCTACACCAAAGTCTCCATACTCTGATCACCCCAACGGTCCTTCTGCACCCCAGTCTCCAAACTCTGTTCTCTACATCGGTTCTTCTGCAACCTAGACTCCAACATCTGCTCTCTGTAACAGTCTTTCTGTACCACAGTCGCCAACCTCTGTTCTCTGTAAGGGTCCTTATGCACCCCAGTATCCAACCTGTGCTTTCTGTATCAGTGGTTTGAACCACAGTCTCCAAACTCTGCCCTCTTTAACCGTATTTCTGCAACTCAGTCTGCAACCTCTGCTCTCTGCAACAGTCCTTCTGCACCCCAGTCTCCATCCTATGTTCTCTGCAACAGTCCTTTTGCAACCCAGTCTCAAACATCTGCTCTCTGCAACAGTCATTCTGCACCCCAATCTCCAACCTCTATTCTCTGCAACAGTCCTTGTACATCTCAGTCTGAAACCTCTGCTCTCTGCATCAGTTCTTCTGCACCCCTGTCTCCAACCTCTGCTCTCTGTAACAATCCTTCTGCACCTCAGTCTCCAACCTTTGTTCTCCGAAACGGTTCTTCTGGACCTCAGTCTCCAACTTCTACTCTCTATAACAGTCCTTCTTCACCCTGCAACCCAGTCTCCGAACTCTGCTCTCTGTTACAGTTTTAATGCTCCCCAGTACAAAACTCTGCTCTCTGTAAGAGGCCTTCTGAAAAACAGTAATCAACCTCTGCTCCTGCAATGATCCTTCTGCACATCAGTCTTTTACCTCTGCTCTCAGCAGCGGTCCTTATGCACCCCAGTTGTCAAACTCTGCTCTCCACAACAGTCCTTCTCTACCCCAGTCCCCAACCTCAGCTCTTTCAAAGATACTTCTGCACCCAAGTTTCCAAACTTACTCTCTGTAACAGTCTTTCTGCACCCCAGTCTCCAACCTATGCTTTCAGTATCAATCCTTCTACACATTAGTCTTTATCCTCTGCTCTCAGCAACGGTCCTTATGTACCCCAGTCTAAAACTTCTGTTCTCTGCAACAGTCCTTCTGCACCACAGTCTGCATCATCTGCTCTCTGTAACAGTCCTTCTGTACTGCAGTCTCCAACCTCTGCTCTCTGTAACGGTCCTTCTGGACCCCATTATCTCACCTCTGCTTTCGGTATCATTCCTTCTAAACCCCAGTCTCCAACCTCTGCTCTCTGTAACATTCCTTCTGTACCTCAGTCTTTAATCTCTGCTCTCTGTATCAGTCCTTCTGCACCCCTGTTTCCAAACTCTGCTCTCTGAAACAGTCATTCTGCACCTCAGTATTCAACAACTGCTTTCTGCAACAGTCCTTCTACACTCCAGTCTCCAAACTCTGCTCTCTGGAACAGTCTTTCTATACCCCAGTCTCCATAATCTGCTCTCTGCAACGATCCTTCTGCACCTCAGTCTCCAACGTCTGCTCTGCAACAGTCTCTCTACAAGCCAGTCTCCAACCTCTGCTCTCTAGAAGATCCTTCTGTACCCAGTTTCCAAATTCTGCTCTCTGTAACATTCCTTCTGCACCCCAGTCTTCGACCTCTGCTCTCTGCAATGGTCCCTCTGCACCCTAGTCTCCAACCTTATTCTCAAAAACAGTTCTTCTGTACCGCAGTCTTCAACCACTGTTCTCTGTAAGGGTTCTCCTTCACCCCAGTTCCAAACTCTGCTTTCTGTATCAGTGCTTCTGCACCACAGTCTCCAAACTCTGCTCTCTGTAACAGTCCGTCTGCACCTGACTCTGCAACCTCTGCTCTCTGCAACATTCCTCCTGCACCCCAGTCTCCAACCTCTGCTGTCTGCAAATTTCCTTCTTAATTCCAGTCTGAAACGTGTTCTCTGTGTAACAGTATTTCTGCAGCCGAGTCTCCACCTCTGCTCTCTGCAATGATCCCCCTGCAACCCAGCCTCCAAACTCTATTCTCTGTAACAGTTCTTCTCCACCTCAGTCTTCAACCTCTGCTCTATGATAGAGTCCTTCTTCACCCCATTGTCCAACATCTGCTCTCTAAACAGTCCTTCTGCACCCCAGTCTCCAACATCTGCTCTCTACAACAGTCCTTCTGCACCACAGTGTCCAAACTCTGCTCTCTGCAACAATCCTTCTGCACCCCACTCTCCAACCTCTGGTGTTTGAAAGATCCTTCTGACCCTTTTTCCAAACTCTGCTCTGTAATATTCCTTCTCCACACCAGTCTCAAAGCTCTGCTTTCTTCAAGGGTTCTGCTGCACCCCAGTCTCTAAACTCTGTACTCTGCAACACTCCTTCTGCTCTTCAGTCTCCAAACTCTGCTCTCTTTAACAGTCCTTCTGTACTGCAGTCTCCAAACTCTGTTCTCTGTAAAGGTACTTTTGCATGCCAGTTTCCAACCTCTGCTTTCTTTTTTCGTCCTTCTGCACCTCAGTTTCCAACCTCTGCTCTCTACAAAGTACTTCTGCACCCCATTCTACAACTTCTGCTCTCTGCAACAGTCCTTCTAAACAACAGTATCCAACATCTGCTCTCTGAAAAAGTCCTTGTGTACCCTAGTCTCCAACCTCTGCTCTCTGGAACAGTTTTTCTGTACTGCAGTCTCCAACTTCTGCTCTCGGCAACGAACATTCTGCACCCCAGTCTCCAACATCTGCTCTCTACAAAAGTTCTTCTGCACCTCAGTCTGAAAATTTTGCTTTCTGCAACAATCCTACTGCACCCCAGACTTCAACATCTGCTCTCTATAACAGTCTTTATACACCTTAGTCTCCAAACTCTGCTCTATGTAAGATCCTTCTGCAACACAGTCTCCAAAATTTGCTCCCTGTAACAGTCCTTCTGGACCTCAGTCTCCAAACTCTGCTGTCTGTAACACACGATCTACACCTCAGTCTGAAACCTCTTCTCTTTACATGATCCATCTGAACCCCAGTCTCCAACTACTGTAACAGTCCTCCTTCACCTCAGCCTCCAAAATGTGCTCTCTGTAAGATCCTTTTGACACCCAGTGTCCTAACGCTGCTCTCTATAACAGTCCTTCTACACGCTTCATCAACCTCTGCTCTCTTTATCAGGCCTTCTGCACCCCAGTCTCCAAACACTGCTCTCTGTAACAGGCCTTCTGCACCCCAGTCTCCAAACTCTTCTCTCTGCAACGATCATTCTACACCTCAGTGTCCAACATCTGCTCTCTGTAAGATCCTTCTGCAACCCAGTCTCCAAACTCTGCCCTCTCTAACAGTCCTTCTGCACACCTTCTCCCAACTCTCCTCTCTGTAACAGTCCTTTTGCACCCAGTCTCCAAAGTCTGTTCTCTATAAGAATCCTTCTACACCCCAGTATCCAACCTCTGCTCTCTGCAACAGTTCGTCTGCATTCCAGTCTCCAACCTGTGGTCTCTGCAACAGTCCTTCTGCACCTCAGTCTTAAAACGCTGTACTCTGCTATGATTATTTTGCACCTCAGTCTCCAACCTCCACTCTCTGTAACAGTCCTTTTGCCCCTGGGTCCCCAACATCTACTCTCTGTTAGATCCTTCTTCAATCCAGTCTCCAAACTCTGTTATCTGTAACAGTCATTCTAGAGCCCTTCTCCACACTCTGCTCTCTGTAACAGGCCTTCTGCACCCCAGTCTCCAACCTCTGCTCTCTACAACAGTCCTTCTGCACCCTAGTTACCAACATCTGCTCTCTGCAACAGACCTTCTGCACCCAAGTCTTCAACCTCTGCTCCGTGTAAAAGTCCTTATGCAAGCCAGTCTCCAACCTCTGCTCTCTGTAGCAATCCTTCTGCACCCCAGTCTCCAACCTCTGCTCTCCGTAACAGTCCTTCTTTACCATATTCTCCAACCTCTGCTCTCTTTTACAGTCTTCCTATACCGCAGTCTCCAACCTCTGCTCTCTGTAACGGTCACTCTGTACCCCAATTTCCAACCTCTGCTTTCTGTAACAGTCCTTCTGCACCTCAGTCACCAAACTCTGCTCTCTGTAACAGTCCTGATGCACCTCAGTCTCCAACCTTTTCTCTCTGTTATAGTCCTTTTGCACCTCAGTCTGAAACCTCTGCTCTCTGCATTATCCTTCTGCACCTGAGTCTCCAATCACAGCTCTCTGTAACATTCATCCTGCAAAACAGACACCAAACACTACTCTCTGTAAGATCCTTCTGAAACCCAGCCTCAAAACTCTGCTTTCTATAATAGTCCTTCTGCAACCCAGTCTGCAACCTCTGCTCTCTGTAACGGTCCTTCTGCACCCCAGTCTCACACCTCTGCTTTCTGTATCATAATTCTTCACCCCAGTCTCCAACGTCTGCTCTGTGTAACAGTCCTTCTGCGTCTCAGTCTCCAACCTCTGCTCTCTTCAACAGTCCTTCTGCACCCCAGTCTCAAACCTCTGCTTTGTGGAACATTCCTTCTGCACCCCAGTCTCCAAACTGTGCTCTCTGTAACAGTCCTTCTGCACTGCAGTCTCCCTCCTCTTCTCTCTGTAATGATCTTTCTCCAGCCCAGTCTCCACCTCTGCTGTCTTATTGATTCTTCTGCAACTCAGTATCCAACTTCTGCTCTCTTCTACGATCCTTCTGCACCCCAGTCTCCAATCTGTACTTTTTGTAACTATTTTTCTTCAGCTCCGTCTCAAACCTCTGCTCTCTTCAACCGTCCTTCTGCACACCTGTCTCCAACCTCTGCCCTCTGCAACGATCCTTATGCACCCCTTTCCAACATCTTCTCACTGTAACAATTTTTCTGCACCCCAGTCTCAAATCTTTGCTTTCTGTGTAAGTCCTTCTGAACCACGGTTTCCAACTTCTGCTCTCTGTAACAGCCCTTCTGCACCTCTGTCTCCAACCTCTGAACTTTGAAACCTTACTTGCACCCCATTCTCTAACCTCTGCTTTCTGTAACACTCCTTCTGTACCCCATTCTCTAACCTCTGCTCTCTGCAACAGTCTTTCTGTAACACAGTCTTGAACCTCTTCTCTCTGTAATGGTCCTTTTGCACCCCAGTTTCGACCTGTGCTTTCTTTATCAGTAATTCTGCACCCCAGTCTCCAAACTTTGTTCTCTGTAACATTCTTTCTGCATCCCAGTTTTCAAACTCTGCTCTCTGCAACAGTACTTCTGAACCGAAATCTCCAACATCTGCACTCTGAAACAGTTCTTCTATAAACTATTCTCTAACCTCTGCTCTCTGTAAAAGTCCTGTATTGCAGTCTCCAAACTCTGCTCTCTGCAACAGTCCTTCTGCACCCTATTCTCCATCCTCCAACAGTCCTTCTGCACAAAAGTCTCCAACACCTGCTCCCTGCAAAGGTCCTTCTTTACCCCATTCTCCAAACTCTGCTATCTGCAACAGTCCTTCTGCACCCCAGTCTAAACTCTACTCTCTGTAACAATCCTTCTGCACGTCTGTCTCCAACTTTGCTCTCTGCAATGGTCCTTTTGAACTTCCGTCTCCAACTTCTACTCTCTGTATCAGTCCTTCGGCCCCTCAGTCTCAAACCACTGCTCTCTGTAAGATCCTTCTGCAACCCAGTCTCAAAACTCCGCAATCTGTAACAGTCGTTCTGTATTCCTTCACAAAACTCTGCTCCCTGTAACAAGCCTTCTGCACCGCAGTTTCCAACCTATTTTCTCTGTAACAGTCCTTCTGCACCCCAGTCTCAAACCTCTGCTCTCTACAAAGATCCTTCTGCACCGGAGTCTCCAAACTCTGTTCTCTGTAACAATTGTGTTCCACCTCAGTCTCCAACCTCTTCTCTCTGTAAGATTCTTCTGCAACCCTGTCTCCAATCTCTTTTCTTTGTAACAGTCCTTCTGCACCCCAGGCTTAAACCTCTGATCTGTGCAACAGTTCATCCTCACCGCAGTCTCCAACCTCTGCTCTGTGAAAGATCCTTCTGCACCCCAGTCTCCAAACTCTGATCTCAGTAACAGTCCTTCTTTACCCGAGTCTGCAACCTTTTCTCTCTGTAACAATCCTTCTGCAACTCAGTCTTCATCATCTGCTCTCTGCAACAGTCCTTCTTCACCCCATTCTCCAACCTCTGTTTTTTGCTAGAGTACTTCAGAATGTCAGTCTCCAACCTCTGCTCTCTGCAAAAATCCTTCTGCACCCCAGTCTCCAACCATTGCTCTCAATAACATTTCTTCTGCACCTCAGTCTCAAAACTCTGCTCTATGTAAAATCCTTCTGCCACCCAGTCTCCAAACTCTTCTCTCTGTAACAGTCCTTCTGCACCCAGTCTCCAACCTCTTTTCTCTGTATCAGTCCTTCTGCACCCAGTCTCCAACCTCTGCTCTCTGTAACAGTTTTTCTTCACCCCAGGCTCCAAACTCTGCTCCCTGCAACAATTCTTCTGCACCCCAGTCTCCAACTTCTGCTCTCTGCAACAGTTCTTCTTCACCCCAGTGTTTAACAACTACTCTCTGAAACAGTCCTTCTGCATCCCATTCTCAGACCTCTGCACTCTACAACAGTCCTTCTGTACCCTGGTCTCCACCCTCTGCTCTCTATAACAGTAATTCTGTGCAGCAGTCGCCAACCTCTGCTCTCTGTAAGGTTCATTCTGGACCAATGTCTCCAACCTCTGGTTTCTGTATGAGTCCTTCTGTACCCCATTCTCCAACCTCTGCTCTCTGTAACAGTCCTTCTACACTCGAGTGTTAAACATCTTCTCTGTGTAACAGTCTTTCTGCAAACCAGTTTCCAATCGCTGCTCTCTGCTATGATCCTTCTGAATCGCAGTCTCCAACATCTGCTCTCTGCAACCATCCTTCTGCACCCAAGTCTCCGACCTCTGCTCTCTTCAACAATCCTTCTGTACACCAGTCTCCATCATCTGCTCTCTGAAATAATCCTACTGCACCCCAGTCGTTAACCTCTGCTCTCTGTAACAATCCTTATGCACTGCAGTCCCCAAACTTCACTCTACGTAATACTCTTCTGCAACCCAGTCTCCAAACTCTGCTCTCTGTAACAGCCCTTCTGTATTCAGTCTCCAACCTCTGCTCTTTGTAACAGGCCTTCTGAACAAAAGTCTCTAAACTCTGCTCTCTGTATCAGTCCTTCTGCACCCCAGTCTCCAAACTCTGCTCTCTATAACAGTCTTTCTGCATCTCAGTCTCCTTCCTCTGCTCTCTGAAACAGTTCTGCACACAAGTCTTCAACATCTGCACTCTGAAACAGTTCTTCTCCACTCCAGTCTCAAACCTCTGCTCTCTGTAACAGTCCTCCTGTATTGCAGTCTCCAAATTCTTCTCTCAGTAATGGTTCTTTTGCACCTCAATCTCCAACCTCTGCTTTCTGTATCAGTCCTTCTGCACCCCAGTCTCCAAATTCTGCTATCTGAAACAGTCCTTCTGCACCTCATTCTTCAAATTCTACTCTCCACAAAAGACCTTCTGCACCCAAGTCTCCAATATCTGCTCGCTGCAAAACTCCTTCTTCACTCCAGTTTCCAACCTCTGCTATCTGCAACAATCCTTCTGCACACCAGTCTCCAAAATCTGCTCTCTGTAACAGTCCTTCTGCACCCAAGTCTCCAACCTCTGCTCTCTGCAACAGTTCTTCTACACCCCAGTCTTCAACCTCTGCTCTGTTTAATAGTCCTTCTGCACCCTAGTCTCCAACCTCTGCTCTCTGTAACAGTCCTTCTGCACCATATTCTCCAACCTCTGCTCTCTGTTACAGTCTTTGTATACCGAGTCTGCAACCTCTGCTTTCTTTAACTGTCCCTCTGCACCCCAATTTCCAACCTCTGTTTTCTGTAACAGTCTTTCTGCACCTCAGTCACCAAACTCTGCTCTCTGTAACTGTCCTTCTGCACCTCAGTCTCCAACGTCTGCTCTCTGTAACAGTCCTTCTGCACCTCAGTCTGAAACCTCTGCTCTCTAGATGATCCTTCTGCACCCCAGTCTTCAACCACTGCTCTCTGTAACAGTCGTCCTGCACCTTAATCACAAACCCCTTCTCTCTAAGATCCTTCTGCAACCCAGCCTAAAAAACTCTGGTCTAGTCTCCAACATGTGCTCTGTGTAACAGCCTTCTGAAGCCCAGTCTCCCAACTCTGCTCTCTATAACGATTATTCTACAGCCCAGTCTCCACCTCTGCTCTCTGCAAAAATTCTTCTGCAATTCAGTCTACATACTCTGCTCTCTGTAAGAGTCCATCGGCACCCCAGGATCCAACATCTGCTCTTTGCATTATTTCTTCTATACCCAGGTCTCTAAACTGTTTTCTCTGTAACTGTCCTTCTGCACCTCAGTCTGAAAACGCTGCTCTCTGCAACAATTCTTCTGCAACCCAGTCTTTAACCTCTGCTCTTGTAACACTCCTTCTGTACCTCTTTCTCCAAAAGGCTCTCTGTAAGATTCTTCTGCAACCCAATCTCAAAACTGTGCTATCTGTAACAGTCCTCTACAACACAGTCTCCAACCTCTGCTCTCTGCAACAGTCCTACGGCACCCCAGTCTCCAACCTCTACTCTCTGTAAGATCCTTCTGCACTGCAGTCTCAAAACCCTGCTCTCTGTAACAGTCCTCCTGCACCCCAGTATCCAACCTCTGCTCTGTGCAACAGTCCTTCTGTACTGCAGTCTCCAAACTCCAATCTCTGTAATGGTTCTTCTGCAGTCCAGTCTCCAACCTATGCTTTGTTTATCAGTCCTTCTGCACCCCAGTCTCCAAACTCTGCTCTCTGTATCAGTCCTTCTGCCCCTATATCACCAACCTCTACTGTCTGCAACAGTCCTTCCGCACCCCTGTCTCCAACCTCTTCTCTCTGCAACATTTCTTCCACACTCAGATCTCCAAACTGTGCTATCTGTAACTGTCCTTCTGCACCCCAGTCTACAACCTCGGCTCTCTGCAACGATTTTTCTCACCCCAGTCTCCAACCTGTGGTCTCCGTAACTGTCCTTCTGACCCCAGTCTCCAACCTCTGCTCTCTGTAAAGATTCTTCTGCACCTCATTCTCCAACCTCTGCTCTCTGCAATAATCCTCCTGCACCTCAGTTTCCAACCTCTGCTCTCTGCAACGATCCTTCTGTACCCCAGTCTCCAACATCTGCTCTTTGTAACAGTCCTTCTTAACCTCAGTCTCCAACCTCTGCTCTCTGTACCAATCCTTCTGTACCTCAGTCTCCTAACTCTGCTCTCTATAACAGTCCTTCTGCACATGAGTCAACAACATCTGCTCTCTGTAACATGCCTTCTTCACCCAAGTCTTCAAACTCTGCTCTCTGCAACGATCCTTCTGCACCCCAGTCTTGAAACTGTGCTATCTGTAACAGTCCTTCTGCACCCCAGTCTCCAACCTCTGCTCTCTGTAACAAGCCTTCAACACCCAAGTCTCCAACCTCTGCTCTCTTTAACAGGCCTTCTTCACCCCAGTCTCCAACCTCTTCTCTCTGAAACGATCATTCTTCACCTCAGTCTCAAAAACTTCTCCCTGTAAGAGTTTTTCTGCACCTCAGTCTTAAACAACTGCTCTCTGCGACAGTCCTTCTGCACTCCAGTCTCCAACCTCTGCTCTCTAGAAAAGTCCTTCTATACCCCAGTCTCCATAATCTACCCTCTGCAACGATCCTTCTGCACCCAGGTCTCCAACGTCTGCTCTCTGCAACAATCCTTCTGCACCCCAGTCTCCAAACTTTCCTTTCTGTAAGACTTTTCTACACCCCAGTTTCCAAACTCTGCTCTCTGTAACATTCCTTCTGCACCCCAGTCTCCAACGTCTGTTCTCTGCAATGGTCCCTCTGTACCCCACTCTTTAACCTTGTTCTCTACAACAGTTCTTTTGTACTGCAGTCTTCAACCTCTGTTCTCTGTAAAGTTCCTTCTGCACCCCAGTCTTCAACCTCTGCTTTCTGTATCAGTCCTTCTTCACCACAGTCTCCAAGCTCTGCTCTCTGAAACAGTCTTTCTGCACCTCACTCTTCAACCTCTGCTCTCTGCAACAGTCCTTTTGCACACCAGTCTTAAACATCTGCTCTCTGCAACAGTCCTTCTGAACCCCAATCTCCAACATCTGCTCTCTGCAACAGTCCTTCTCCACCCCAGTTTTCATCCTCTTCTCTCTGTAACAGTCTTTCTGTACTGAAGTTTCCAAACTCTTCTCTCTGTAACGGTCCTTCTGCACCCAACTCTCCAATCTCTGGTTTCTCTATCAGTCCTTCTGCACTCAAGTCTCCAACCTCTGCTCTCTGTAACAGTCCTTCTTCACCTCAATCTCCAATGTATTCTCTCTGCAACAGTTCTTCGGCACCCCAGTCTCCAACCTCTGCTCTGTTACAGTCATTCTGTATTGCAGACTCCAAAATCTGCTCTCTGTAATGGTCCTTCTGGACCCCAGGCTCCAAACTCTGCTTTCTTTACCAGTCCTTCTGCACCCTGGTCTCCAAACTCTGCTTTCTGTAACAGTCTTTCTGAAACTCAGACTACAATTTCTGCTCTCTGCAACAGTGCTTCTGCACGCTAATCTCCAAACTCTGCTCCAAATTCTTGTCTCTGCAACGATCCTTCTGCACCAGAGTCTTGTACCTCTGTTCTCTACAACACTTCTTCTGCACCCCAGTCTCCAAACACTGCTCTCTGTAACAGACTATCTTTTCCGCAGTATCCAACCTCTGTTTCCTTTAAGGGTCCTTATGCACCCGAGTTTCCAACCTCTGCTTTCTGTATCAGTCCTTCTGCACCACAGTCTCCAAACTCTGCTCTGTAACAGTTCTTCTCCACAACAGTCTGCAACCGCTGCACTCTGCAATTGTCATACTGCACCCCAGTATCCAACCTCAGCACCCTGCAACAGTCTTTCTACACCCCTGTCTCCAAACTATGCTCTCTGTAACAGTACTTTTGTACTGCAGTTTCCAACCTTTTCTCTCTGTAACAGTCTTTCTGCACCCCACTCTCAAACTTCTGCTTACTCTATCAGTCATTCTGCACTCAGTCTCCAACCTGTGCTCTGTAACAGTCTTTCTGCAACTCAGTCTGTAACGTCTGCTTGCTGCAACAGTTTTTGGAACCCCAAACTCCAACCTTTGCTCTCTGCAAAAGTCCTACACCAAAGTCTCCAACCTCTGCACTCTGCAACAGTCCTTCTGCATTTCAGTCTTCAACCTCTTCTCTTTGCAAAGGTCTTTGTGCAACTCAGTCTTCAACATCTACTCTCTGTAACAGTTCTTCTGCACCTTAGTCGCCAACCTCTGCTCTCTATAAGATCATTCTAAAAACCAGTCTCCAAACTCTGCTTTCTATAACACTCCTTCTTCACCCCAGTCTCAAAATTCTGCTGTCTGTAACACTCCTTAAGCACACCAGTCTGCACCCTATGTTCTCAGGAATGATCCTTCTACACCCAAGTCTCCAACCTCTGCACTCTGCAATAGTACTTCTGCACCCCAGTCTCCTACATCGGCTCTCTGCAACAGTTTTTCTAAACATCATTCTGAAAACTCTGTTCTCTGAAAGGATCCTTCTGAACCCCTGTCTTCAACCTCTGCTCTCTCTGACAGTCCTTTGGCACCTCAGTCACCAACCTCTGCTCTCTTTAAGATCCTTATGCCACTCAATTTCCAAACTTTGCTGTATGTTACAGGTCATCTGCTCCCCAGTCTCCAAGCTCTGCTCTGTGTAACAGGCCTTCTGCAAATCAGTATCCAACATCTTCTCTCTGCAACAATCCTTCTGCACCCCATTCTCCAACCTCTGCTCTCTGCATCAGTCCTATTGCACCCCAATCTCCAACCTCTGTTCTCTGTAAGATCCTTCTGCACACCTGTATCAAACCTCTGCTCTTTTTAACAGTCCTTCTGTACAGCAGTCTCTAACCTCTATTCTCTGTAAAAGTCTTTCTGCACTCCAGTCTCCAAACACTGCACTCTGCACAGTCCTTCTGCACCCAGTCTCCAACCTCTCCTTTCTGCAACAGTCCTTCTGCACCATAGTCTCTAAACACTGTTCTCTGTAACAGTTTTTCTACACCTCATTCTTAAACAACTGCTCTATGCAACAGTCCTTCTTCACCCCAGTCTCCAAACTCTGCTCTCTAGAACAGTCCTTCTATACACCAGTTTCCATAATATACTCTCTGCAATGATCCTTCTACACCCCAGTCTCCAAAGTCTGCTCCCTGCAACAATCCTTCTGAACCCAAGTCTCAAAAATTTCATCTCTGTAAGATCGTTCTGTTACCCAGTCACCAAAATCTGCTCAAGTATTAGTCCTTCTGCACCCCAGTCTCCAAACACTGCTCGCTGTAACAGGTTTTCTGCACCTCAGTCTTCAACAACTGCTCTCTGCAACAGTCCTTCTGCACCCCAGTCTCCAACGTCTGCTCTCTGCAACAATCGTTCTGCACCCCAGTCTCCAAACGTTACTCTCTTTAAGATTCTTCTGCACCCCAGTTTCCACACTCTGCTCTCTGTAACATTCCTTCTGCACCGCATTCTCCAACGTCTGCCCTCTGCAATGGTCCCTATGCACCCCAGTCTCCAACCTTGTTCTTTACAACAGTTCTTCTGTACCGTAGTTTCTAACCTATGCTCTCTGTAATAGTCCTTCTGCATCCCAGTCTCCAAACTCTGTTTTCTGTATCAGTCCTTGTGTACCACAGTCTCCACCCTCTGCTCTCTGCAATGGTCCTTCTGCACCCCAGTATCCAACATCAGCTCTGCAACAGTCCTTCTGCACCATAGTCTCCAACGTCTGCTCTGTGTAACAGTTCCTCTTTACTGGAGTCTCCAAAATCTGCTCTATGTAACGGTCTTTCCGCACCCCAGCTTAAAAACTCTGCTCTCTGTAACATTCCTTCTCCAACCCAGTCTCCAACCTCTGCTTACTACAACAGTCTTTCTGCATCCCAGTATCCAAACTCTGCTCCCTTTAGCAGCCCTTCTGCACCTCAGTCTCCAACCTCTGCTCTCTGCTACACTCATTCTGAACCCGAGTTGCCAACCTCTGATCTCTGGAAGGTTTATTCTGACCCCAGAATTCAACGTCTGCTCTCTGGAACAGTCCTTCTGCACTCGAGTCTCAAAACTCTGCTCTCTGTAAGATCCTACTGCAACCCCATCTCCGAACTCTGCTCTCTGTAACAGTCCTTCTGTACCGCAGTCTCCAAACTCTTCTCCCTGTAACTGTCCTTCTGCACCCCATTCTCCAAACACTGCTTTCTGTATCAGTCTTTCTGCCCCACAGTCTCCAACGTCTACTCTCTTATACAGTCCTACTGAACCCTAGGCTTCATTATCTAATCTCTGCAACAGTCTTTCTAAACCCCAGTCTCCAACCTCTGCTCTCTGTAACAGTCCTTCTGTACTGCAGACTCCAACCTCTGCTCTCTGTAATGAACCTACTGTACCACAGTCTCCAAACTCTGCTTTCTGTATCCTTCCTTTTGCACCCCTGTCTCCAACCTCTGCTCTCTGCAATAGTCCTTCTGCACCCAAATCTCCAACTTCTGCTCTATGCAACAGTCCTTCTGCACCTCAGTATCCAACCTCTGTTCACTGTAACAATCCTTCTGCACCCCAGTGTCCAAATTCTGCTCTCTGCAACAGTCCTTCTTCACCCTAGTCTCCAACCTCTGCTCGCTGTAATATGCTTCTTTACCCCAGTGTCCAAACTCTACTCTCAGTAACAGTTCTTCTGACCTGCACTCTCCAAACTCTGCTCTCTGTAACAATCTTTCTGCACCTCAGTCTCCAAACTCTGCTCTCTGCAAAGGTCCTTCTGCAACCCTGTCTTAAACCTCTGTTCTTGCAACAGTCCTTCCGCTCCCCAGTCTCCAATCTCTGCTCTTTGTAAAAGTCTTTTTGCACCCCAGTCCCCAATCTCTGCTCTCTGTAATGATCATTTGGAACTCCAGTCCTTATCCTCTGCTTTCTTACAAGTCGTGCACCCAGTCTCCAACCTCTTCTCTCTGTAACAGTTTTTCTGCACCCCAGTCTCCTACGTCTGCTCTCTACAACAGTCCTTCTGCACTTAAGTCTCCAACCTCTGCTCTCTGTAAAATTTTTCTGCACCCCAGTCTCCAACCTATGCTATTTTCAACGGTCCTTCTGCACCTCAGTCGCCAACCTCTATTCTCTGCAAAAGTACTTCTGCACCCCAGTCTCCAACCTCTGCTCGCTGTAACAGTCCTTCTGCACCTCAGTCTCCAACCTCTGCTCTCTGCAACAATCCTTCTGCACCCCAGTCTCCTACTTCTGCTCTGTACAACAGTCCTTCTGCACCCCAGTCTCCAACCTCTGCTCTCTGTAACAGTCCTTCTGCACCTCAGTCTTCAACCTCTGCTCTCTGCAATTGACCTTCTGCACCTCAGTATTCAACCTCTACTCTCTGTAACAGTCCTTATGCATCTCAGTCTTCAACCTCTACTCTCTGGAAAATACTTTTGCAAACCATCTCCAAAATCTGCTCTCTGTAACAGTCCTTCTGCCCCCCTTCTCAAAACTCTGCTCTCTGTAACAGGCTTTCTGCACCCCAGTCTCCAACATCTGCTCTCTGCATTAGTCCTTCTTCACCAAAACTGAAAATTCTGCTCTCTTCCACGATAATTCTGAACCCCAGTCTTCAACCTCTGTTCTCTGCAACAGTCCTTCTGCATCCCAGTCTCCAACCTCTGCTCTCTGTAAAAGTCCTTCTGCAACTAAGTCTCAAAATTCTGTTCTCTGCAACAGTCCTTCTGTAACCCAGTCTTTAACCTCTTCTCTCTGTAACAATAATTCTGCACCCCAGTCTCCAACATCTGCTCTCTGCAATGGTCCATCTGCACCTCAGTCTCCAAACTCTACTCTCTGCAACAGTGCTTCTGCACCTGAGTCTTCAACCTCTGATCTCTGTAAGATTTTTCTGCAACCCAGTCTCCAAACTCTGGTCTCTGTAACAGTCCTTATGCACCCCATTCTCCAAACTCTGCTCTCTCTAACAGGCCTTCTGAACCCCAGTCTCCAACCTCTGCTCGTTTTATCAGTCCTTCTGCACCCCAGTCTCCAACATCTGCTTTCTGTATCAGTCCTGCACCCCAGTCTCCAACCTCTGTGACAGTCCTTCTGCACCTCAGTCTCTATCCTCTGCTCTCTGTAACAGTGCTTCTGCAACCCAGTCTCTAACCTCTGATCTCTGTAACAGTCCTTCTGCACAGGAGTCTCTAATCTCTGCTCTCTGCAACGCTCCTTCTTCACCCCAGTGTCCAAACTCTGCTCTCTGTAACAGTCCTTCTGCACCACAGTCTTTAAACTCTTCTCTCTGCAAAAATCCTTCTGCACCACAGTCTCCAACATCTGTTGTCAGCAACACTCCTTCTACACCCCAGTCTCAAACCTCTGCTCCCTGTAAGATTCTTCTGCACACCTGTATTTCACCTCTTATCTCTGTAACGGTCCTTCTTCAACCCCGTCTCCAAACTCTGCTTTCTGTATCAGTTCTTCTGCACCACAGGCTTCATCCTCTGCTCTCTGTAACAGTCCTTCTGCACCCTGTCTCCAACCTCTGCTCTCTGCAACAGTCATTCTGCACGCCAGTTTAAAACTCTGCACTCGGCAACATTTCTTCTGAACCCCAGTCTCCAACCTCTGCTCTCTGTATCAGTCCTTCTGCACCCAAGTCTCCAAACTCTACTCTCTGTAACAGTACATCTGCACCTCAGTCTAAAACCTCTTCTCTCAGCAACGGTCCTCATGCACCCCAGTCTCCAACTTCTGTTCTCTGCAACAGTTCTTCTGCACCACAGTCTGCAACATCTGCTCTCTGTAACAGTCCTTCTCTATTGCAATCTCCAACCTCTGCTCTCTGTAACAGGCCTTCTGCACCCAAGTCTCCAAACTCTGCTCTCTTTAAAAGTCCTTCTTCACCCCAGTCTCCAACCTATGCTCTCTGAAAGATAATTCTGCACACCTGTCTCCAACCTCTGCTCTCTGTAACAGTCCTCCTGTAAAGCAGTCTCAAACCTTTGCTTTATGCAACAGTCCTTCTGCACCCCAGTCTCCAATTCCTGCTCTCTGCAACAGTCCTTCTACACCCCAGTCTCCAATCTCTGCTCTCTGCAACAGTCCTTCTACACCCCAGTCTCCATACTCTGCTCACCCCAATGATTGTTCTGCACCCCAGTCTCAAACCCATGCTCTCTGTAACACTCCTTCTGTACCGCAGTCTCCAAACTCTTCTCTCCCTAAATGTCTTTATGTACTCCAGTATCCAACCTCTGCTTTCTGTATTAGTCATTTTGAACCACAGTCTCCAAACTATGCCCTCTGTATCAGTCCATCTGCAACTCAGTCTGCAAGCTCTGCTTTCTGGAACAGTCCTCTTGAACCCCAGTCTCCATCCTCTGCTCTCTGCAACAGTCCTTTTGCACAAAAGTCTCCAAAATCTGCTTTCTGCAACAGTTGTTCTGTACCTCAGTCTGAAAAATCTGCTCTCTGCAATTATCCTTCTGCACCCGAGTCTCCAACCTCTGCTCTCTGTAACACTCCTTCTGTACCTCAGTCTCCAACCTCTGTACTCTGCAACAGTCCTTCTACTCCGTAGTCTCATAACTCTGCTCTCTGTAATAGTCCTTCTGTACTACAGTCTCCAAACTCTGCTCTCTGTAAAGGTCCTTTTGCACATCAGTCTCCAACCTCTGCTTTCATTATCCGTCCTTCGGCTCCTCAGTCTCCAACCTCTGCTCTCTGCAAAAGTCTTTCTGTACACCATTCTCCAACTTCTGCTCTCTGCAACAGTCCTCCTGCACCTCAGTCTCAAACCTCTTCTCTCTGAAAAAATCCTTGTGTACCCTAGTCTCAAACCTCACCTCTCTGCAACAGTCCTT